>NC_142076.1:20845600-20948100 GCF_059756535.1 Pantherophis guttatus
TCTGTAAACCGCTTAGAGAGGGTTGGAAATCACTGTGAAGCAATATAAAAGTCTAAATGCTACTGTTATCGCTATTCTGCAGAACACGTTGATGAAGAAACAACAGCTTTGGAAAGATTTCCAGCAGGACATGATCTTAAGAAGCAGAAGATCAACCCTTTCCCCCATCACTACGATCTTGATACTCATCAGGGACCTCTGTGTGTGTTTTTCTAAGTGTATTTCCTAGTTAAAGCATATGCATAACTGAACGTGTTGTTTTGACCTTTAGTTATGCCTCTTCCTCTCCCTTGCTAAGACTGTGTGAATCTCCATTCAGAAGCTTCTCCCAGAATAGAGCACAGCTACCAGCTCACCAGCTGGGCATCTCAGCTGCTAATTGAGGCATTGGGGCCATGGCAAAGCTGGAAAACACCATCTGCCTTCATGTGGGGGTTGGTGGGGGGGAAACCTAAGAGGTATTTTCTTGTTGCTCTGATACAGTTGGCAAAACAAGCACATCAATCACTTCTCCAGTAGCTCCACCTTGTCCTCAAGAAAGGATCCTAGGAGGGCAACCTCCTCCTCTAATTACTCTTAATTGCCATTTTCACGCTTGTGAACCCCTCTCTCTCCATCCCCCAGTGAGCCAGGGAAGGAAGTTTAAGCGGGGGATTTATTCTTAGAAGTTCTCATGCTGCTCCGAACCTTCATGCAACGTGGCTGCGGCCTCCGCGGGTTGGAAAAAAGCACCGCCTTCTCTTGCCAATCATTTCAATAGAATAATAGAATAACAGAGTTGGAAGGGACCTTAGAGGTCTTCTAGTCCAACCCCCTGCCCAGGCAGGAAACCCTACACCACTTCAGACAAATGGTTATCCAACGTCTTCTTAAAAACTTCCAGTGTTGGAGCATTCACAACTTCTGCAGGCAAGTTGTTCCACTGGTTAATCATTCTCACTGTCAGGAAATTTCTCCTTAGTTCTAGGTTGCTTCTCTTCTTGATTAGTTTCCACCCGTTGCTTCTTGTCCTGCCCTCAGGTGCTTTGGAGAATAGCTTGACTCCCTCTTCTTTGGGGCAGCCCCTGAGATATTGGAAGACTGCTATCATGTCTCCCCTAGTCCTTCTTTTCATTAAACTAGACATACCCAGTTCTTGCAACTGTTTTAGCCTCCAGTCCCCTAATCCTCTTGGTTGCTCTTCTCTGCACTCTTTCTAGAGTCTCCACAACTTTTTTACATCATGGCGACCAAAACTGGATGCAGGATTCCAAGTGTGGCCTTACCAAGGCCTTATAAAGTGGTATTATCATTTCGAGCTTCGGCAGAAACAGTGTCTCCAGCACAACATCTCAGGGGTTGCTGCATGAGGAGAGGGTCTCTCCCTTTAAACACTAGGTGAGGAGAGTCCAACCTTGGCCACTTTAAGACTTGTGGACTTCAACACCCAAAACGGTTGGTTGGGGAATGCTGGGCATTGAAGACTTAAAGTGGCCAAGGTTGGACATCCCTGCAATTGGAGGTTCTTCAAAAGTGCAGGAGATCAAGTTGTAGATCCAAATGTAGCAGGGTTGAATTCTCAGTCAGTCAACTGGGGTCTTTCACTGAAGCCAATTATAAACCCAAAGTCCACTCAGTTTCATTTGGAGCTTTCCATGGTCCTGATACTCTTAATTTGGTTCTGGACCTTTCCTGGAGCATTACTACCTCTTGTGATCTCTCTAGCTGTACTTGAAGCTGTCCAGAATGTGCCAACTTGGAGCCAACTTTTATGAGACACAAAGTTGAGTCCAGATAAATAGAAACATCTCCTTCAAGTGAAGCTCAACTCCTGGTAACTTCACGGAGACATCCACAGGGTGTGTTTCAAAGCAATTGCTTGGCAATTGATTTGTGGGTTTATCCCCCAACCCTCCAGTTCCACCTGCAGTCTTGAGGTTCCTCACTGAAGTTCTAACTGGACCTGGTCTTGTGTAGCTTTTGAGCCCAGACAGAACTGGCCAGGTACCGCCACCTGTTGAGACTTCATACATACTATGAGCTTCTATATATTTTGTTTGAGTGTTGCAACTAGGCAATTCAGCAACAGGAATATTATGGTGTTATCCATCTCAGCTCTGGGAATTGTGTTCTTTAGAACCAAACATATACCCTGGTTTTTCATTTACATCACTCGCAAAATATAGCACCAGAGATCAAAACAGCCAGCCAACATTAAAGCATTAAATGCTAAGAGGGCAAGTGCTTTGTGCACACAGCATCTGAATTATCGTGGGAATCCTGAAAAGTAAGATTGGATATCTCTCTCTTTTTTTTTTAACCCCTATCGAAGATCAAGGATGGGCTGATGGAACAGATCTAAGCAAGCCCCTTAGTCAATTTGTGATTGATGGAAAGAGATTTCATTTCGGGTTATCCCAACAGTCCCCCAACCAGACATAAAAATAAACTATGCAGCCTTTACAATCTAAATCGTTCATGAATAAATAATAATCCCCTAGTCCCAGAGCCATAATCTATATTTAATTAAGTAGATGTCTAAAGAGTCGAAACGGGGGGAAAAAAGTGATGATCTCCGAGAAATTCAGCCATGGAACCAGAGTGGGTCTAGAAACGGCTAGAATTAATATGCCTAAATGATTCAGGACATTTTCATAATCGCCGAGAATCCCTCAAAACCTATTAGGACCCCCCCTCCCCCTTTTTGCTCAATTAATAGACTCAATTAATTCACGCCTACACAGATGTTATTAATATGGCCACTGTAGGAGACCAAACCTGTTTGAATCTCAAACCAAAGTTCCATTATTTAAATTAATACGCCAGCGCAAAAGCTTCCACTTGTAACTCAATTGCCCATCCTCTACATCATCACCGTTGTATCCTGAGATATCCAGAGGGAGGGTAGTTTGGTATTGAAAAGCATATCGTCGAGAAAAGGGCTTGCCAAAAATAAATTAAAAAATGACTCACCCCACCCCCCAGTAGAACAAAACAAAAGGAGCTGTGATTGGTTTTCGTTCATGTCCATTTTTCATTCCTTTCTGTCCAGCTAGATGGTTATCCATCATTTTATGCTTTGTTTACAAGGTAAGATC
This sequence comes from Pantherophis guttatus, assembly GCF_059756535.1. NCBI lineage: Eukaryota > Metazoa > Chordata > Lepidosauria > Squamata > Colubridae > Pantherophis > Pantherophis guttatus. The sequence continues at coordinate 20,848,678 of NC_142076.1, forward strand.
CTATGCAGACCGACTGTACAATTCTGAAAATATAAATGATTAGAGAGAGGTGGGAGAGCTATCTCAAAGATAAAATCCCCCTCCCTTTTTTTTTTTTTGCACATCAAAGGCTCTGGATTGAATGTCTAATCTGGAAAAAAAAAATATTGCTGAATGTGGTGGAATGTAGTCTGGATTCCCAGTAGGAAGGGAGGGAGGGGCTGCATTCTAGAGGAGCAAGAAACAACACAGCTTGGAGAGTTTGTGTGAGAGAAAGAGGATGGAGACAGCTCCTCCTCAATGGCTCCCAGAATCATCATAAAAAAATATATTTTTATTTTTCACCAACATATTTAAATGTACAGTCTCTTATCCATCATTAATCACTATTCATTCATCATCTTTTTACTTTCATTTGTTAATTGTTCAGGCCTGCTCTTTTACCTTCGGGAGTAGGGCGGTATACAAATATGATAAATAAATAAATAAAAATACCATTTCCTCTCCTTTATTTTACCACAACCTTTCCTCTTCCCCTTCCCTTCTCCTCCTTTTTCTATCTCTTTCTATTTTCTTCATTCCTCCTCTCCTTCCCTTTTCTACTTCCTCTCCTCTTTCCCCACTCCTCTCTTCTTCCTCCTTTTCTAACCCTCCCTCTCTATCTGTGAGAGAAAGAGGATGGAGACAGCTCCTCCTCAATGGTTCCCAGAATAAGTTTCTATGAGGCAAGTTTGTCTGCTTTAGTCTGGCAAGGTTTCTGTCTGTAGATGGAGAACACGCATTTCTGAACTGGTAGGGAAGGTAAGTAGATTTCACCTCTGAGTACTGGGTTAGAATTTCAGTCGCTACCGGTTCGCTTGCGGGCGCGCACTCACCAGTGCGTGTGACAATTCTGTGCATGCACAGAGACGTCCAGGCAGGTGGGCGGAGCCTCTTGCAGCCGCCACTACCGGTTTGCCAGATCTGGGGCGAACTGGTAGCAATCTATCACTGAAGCACTCCGAAACCTTGGGAATTTCTTAATAGCTTTGAGCTAAGCTTGAAAAAGAACGAGGAACATCCAACTTCCTGCCTTTTCTCTTGCCTCTGATCTCCATGTCCTTTCCGCCGCCGTGCTACTCCACTCCACTTGTCCTCCGTGAGTCCACGTCTCCGTTCCTGAGGCTGGATTTCCTCCGTATTCGCTGACCCACTTTAAAACCGTCAGATTCACAGCCGAGCAGTTCGCTGGCAAGGGGAAAGATGGATTTCCAGGATAAAAAAAAAAAATCGTTGTGCCGAGCAAGAGGGGTAGAAGGATGAGATGAAATGGAGTGCAGGTGTCTGACATGCGGGCAGGAGCTCACAAACAGACATCAGGAGACGTGGAGACACGGAAGGAGATTGACATCAAAAGAGAACAAAGGAGCTGTGAGAGAGAAGGCCGGGCAGACAAGGCTGCAGGAGTTGGGGCGATGCTGGCACGTTGGCAGACAAAGGCGACGTGGGGAGGGAAGCACAGCTGGTACAAAGGAGAGACGCTCCGTTCAGGGAGCATCAACATCTTGCTACAGCTGCAGAAGCCCCATAAATGCAAATCTCATCCATGCAAGGGCCATTTTCCCAACCCACCCTGTTGTAGGAACTTTTCTCCAAGATTTCATCAGCCCGTCGGTCTCACTGAGTCACACCCTTCTCCGCTCTGCGGAGCTCAAGACTCCACGGTCACTGATTCTCAAGTGGCGGGAGATGCCAGCATGGATGGCCCACACCAAAGGGCACGTGCTCCGTTCTCCTTTTGCCAAGTTCTTGGTCTCTGCCTTGGATGAAGGAAGAATCTGGCAAGACTCAATGCTCAGAAGGTTTGCTTGCTTGGAGTTGGGATTGGGGTCCTCTCTGCTTTTCCTGATAGGACCATGTGGGACTTTGTCTGCTGCTTCTGATCCCACTTAGATGGTCGATTCTCAGGACAAGCCTGCCTCCTTGAAACTGAAACTCTTAAGGCCAGGTTGGAGATGGTTATCAGCCATGAATATCTCAGGGGCTCCAGAGCAAGGTGTGCCACATTTCTGTGAGATGGACAGCATATAAATATGATAGGCAGAGATATAGGTAGATAGCTAGGGGAGGGAGGGAGGAAGAGAGGAAGGGGCAGGGAGAGGATGGGAGGGAGGGAGAGAGGGAGAAGGAAACGGCTAAGGGAAGGAAAGGGAGGGAGGAAGGAAGGAAGGAGAGATGGAGAGTATGAGGGAGGGAGGGAGGGAGGAAGGAAGGTTAGGAAGGAAGGAAGGAAGGAAGGAAGGAAGGAAGGAAGGAAGGAAGGAAGGAAGGAAGTTGAGACAGATATTGCAGATCATGAAGAGTCAGATTGCTGGATTCTCTTATCTTTGGAATATTCAGAATACATTCGGAATACATTCGGAAAAGCAACGGGATGTTCACAATAGACACACAACCCCTTAAAAATGCCATTGTTGTTGGGCTGAGGGGCATGTTACAAAATAAAATGAAACAGGTGGTACCTGAGCCAAACCAACTTCGGTTTGAATCTCAAACTAAATCCCTTGAACCTCATTACTAGGCACGTTCCCCATTCATTTAACATTTTTCTCCTCCAGAATGCAGACCATACGAAAAGAGAAGAGGAGCCTTGGTGGAGCAGCGGACTAAAGTGCTGTTAAGTAGCACTTAGCTGCCAGCTGCCTGCAATTACTGCGAGTTCAAATCTCACCAGGCTCAAGGTTTGACTCAGCCTTCCATCCTTCCGAGGTAGGTAAAATGAGGACTCGGATTGTGGGGGCAATAAGATGATTTTGTATAAAAAAGAACACCACTTAGGGGGGGCCGAAATCCTTACTAAGCAGGTATATACAAAAGGATGAAGGCTATTGCTTAACGCATTGTAAGCCACCCTGAGTCTCTGGAGAAGGGCGGCATATAAATTGAACCAATAAATAAATAGAAGGGGGGGGAAATCAGAAATGGCATAAAAAGTTCACATCGAACTCCTCCATAAGCTCAGAGCGTACTAAAAACCTCGTCTCAACAGCCATTGCTGTGCCTTGGATGCTCCATTACTTCTTAATTTTGTTGATCAGACACCTCCAAGACAATCTCCGTGGTGCAAAACTGATATTTTCACAACTCACGGTTAGAAAAGAAAGAAGCTTATTGGCTTGGAAAAGATTTTGACTTGGAAGCGGCGTGCTTCGTTCCGAGTTTCCACCTGGAAGACTAAACAGAAATAAGCACCAAAAAAAAAAAAAAATGTTCTTTGTTAAATGTCTGAGGTTTTTTTTTTTTTTTTTTTCATCTCCTGGAATGCCGAAGGAATTAAACATTCAGAGCTCCAGCCGTCCAGATTGCAAGCCAAGGCAAGCCGATTTCCATGCCTGGGGAAATCACATTCGCTGGCATCATTGTTTCCCAGCTGCCTTTAGCCATGTCTCATAATTCGGTGGGGTGGAGTAACTTGTGAACAGGGAGAAAAAGAGGTAGAACTTCATTCGTCCCTTTGGCTGGATGGGGATGTCGGTTAGGTTCTTGCTGGGTGAAAGCCACCTGTTGACTATCCCAAAGGTGATTTTTCAGGAGGCAACTGAACTTTCTGGTTGTTTCTTTTGAAGACGTTTCACTTCTCATCCAAGGAGCTTCTTCCCAACTTCTTCTTCAAGGTCTATGGAGATTCTCCATCCTCCAGGTCATAGTTGTCCCAAAGGTGATTTTTCAGGAGGCAACTGGACTTTCTGGTTGTTTCTTTTGAAGACGTTTCACTTCTCATCCAAGGAGCTTCTTCCCAACTTCTTCTTCAAGGTCTATGGAGATTCTCCATCCTCCAGGTCATAGTTGTCCCAAAGGTGATTTTTCAGGAGGCAACTGGACTTTCTGGTTGTTTCTTTTGAAGACGTTTCACTTCTCATCCAAGGAGCTTCTTCCCAACTTCTTCTTCAAGGTCTATGGAGATTCTCCATCCTCCAGGTCATAGTTGTCCCAAAGGTGATTTTTCAGGAGGCAACTGGACTTTCTGGTTGTTTCTTTTGAAGACGTTTCACTTCTCATCCAAGGAGCTTCTTCCCAACTTCTTCTTCAAGGTCTATGGAGATTCTCCATCCTCCAGGTCACAGTTGTCCCAAAGGTGATTTTTCAGGAGGCAACTGGACTTTCTGGTTGTTTCTTTTGAAGACGTTTCACTTCTCATCCAAGGAGCTTCTTCCCAACTTCTTCTTCAAGGTCTATGGAGATTCTCCATCCTCCAGGTCATAGTTGTCCCAAAGGTGATTTTTCAGGAGGCAACTGGACTTTCTGGTTGTTTCTTTTGAAGACGTTTCACTTCTCATCCAAGGAGCTTCTTCCCAACTTCTTCTTCAAGGTCTATAGAGATTCTCCATCCTCCAGGTCATAGTTGTCCCAAAGGTGATTTTTCAGGAGGCAACTGGACTTTCTGGTTGTTTCTTTTGAAGACGTTTCACTTCTCATCCAAGGAGCTTCTTCCCAACTTCTTCTTCAAGGTCTATGGAGATTCTCCATCCTCCAGGTCATAGTTGTCCCAAAGGTGATTTTTCAGGAGGCAACTGGACTTTCTGGTTGTTTCTTTTGAAGATGTTTCACTTCTCATCCAAGGAGCTTCTTCCCAACTTCTTCTTCAAGGTCTATGGAGATTCTCCATCCTCCAGGTCATAGTTGTCCCAAAGGTGATTTTTCAGGAGGCAACTGGACTTTCTGGTTGTTTCTTTTGAAGATGTTTCACTTCTCATCCAAGGAGCTTCTTCCCAACTTCTTCTTCAAGGTCTATGGAGATTCTCCATCCTCCAGGTCATGGTTGTCCCAAAAGATGATTTTTCAGGAGGCAACTGGACTTTCTGGTTGTTTCTTCTGAAGACGTTTCACTTCTCTTCCAAGGAGCTTCTTCAGCTCTGACTGGATGGTGGGGAACGGAAGGATTTATACTCCTTGCAGACAGCTGGTCATTTGCACCCTTTTGGAGGATGGTTGAAGCCCTTGGAGGTTTATCTGTGTCCTCAGGGTCACCTGAGTGGAGCTCCTGGTTCCTGTAGTCTGCCATTTTTTTTCTCTGGAAACCCATTCCTACTCCTACACCCTTCCAAGGGTCTTCACCCCAAATTGTATAGCTAAATATCTGTAGAGATTCTCAGTCCTCCAGGTCATGGATGTCCCAAAGGTGCATTTTTTTCAGGAGGCCACTGGACTTTGTTGTTTTTTCTTTTGAAGACGTTTCCATTCCCTACTGTCCTGTCAAAGCTGAAGAAGCTTCTTGGAGGAGAAGCGAAAGGTCTTCAAAAGAAAAAAAAGAAAAGAAAGTCCAATTGCCTCCTGAAAAAGCACCTTTGGGACAACCAGGACCTGGAGGACTGTGTCCTGTCCCCTCCCACGAGGGGCCTTGCAGAAGCTCAAATAGCCCGGCACTAACAAACGCAGGCTAGAGAGATTGAAGCTGGCCCTTTAATAAACAGTTCTCTTTCAAAAGTATATCAGTTCAGTAGTTCCCGGCAATGTTCCAGAGGTCTTGGCAGACGGCCAGCAGGCTAATGCAGGAATGCAGACTCCTTTTCAAAACTCAAAACTAGCAGTTCTAAACTCCAAAACGCTAACAAATTGTTCACCACGCCTTTCTGGCCCAGCCACACCCCTTTTATACTTTGTAGGGTGTGGCCCTACGTTTCCTGACCACACCTCTTGGGACGTGGCAATAGCTGTTCTCTACGACATCTCCTACGTCTCTCTCTTGCATCCAATAGAGCAGTGTTTCTCAACCTGGGAAGCTTGAAGATGGGTGGACTTCAACTCCCAGAATCCCCCAGCCAGCAGTGCTGGCTGGGGGAATTCTGGGAGTTGAAGTCCACCCATCTTCAAGCTACCCAGGTTGAGAAACACTGCAATAGAGGCTCCCTCTCCTCGTTACTGGTCTCTGTTTCCTCCTCAATTTGGGCTGGGGTCCAGAGGCACGTCAGCAACTGTCAGTTCTTGCTGATTCACCAATGAAGACGGCCCCTCCGGCACTTAGCTCCTGCCAGCTTCCTCCTCCTCCGTATCATCCTCCGACTCAGCATGCAAAGATAAATCAGCCTCCGGGGCCGGAGTCACAACAGACTGAGAACCTCTACCGACACCTGTTGACTAGTTCCACATCTTATGGCAAGGAAGAGCAAGTTGTGGGAACATCCACTCGAACATTTCCCAGGCTGCTGATCGTGGTCCAGGCTGGCAAACCATAACTTGAATATATTGGGGGGGGGGGGATGTCTCTTGGCCTTTCTCCCATTTGGATGGCAACTTGATAGAAACCAAGAGAAATTTCTTGGACGCTTGACTCTCTTTCCTTGAATAACTCCAGAGCTATTTGAGAACCCAGGCAGGCAGTTACCTTGGAGAGCACGGAGCAGAAGTGCAGGCTGACCCAAAGGTCGAGTTGTTTCCCGCCACTTCGCTTTGCGAGGGCCAAGGCAAAAATTGCGGCTCGGCTTATTACCTTTGTGCCAATTGTGAGAGACACCCAGCTGGTGGGGACAATTCAGTCCGGCCGTGAAATAACTAGAGCCTGCTCAGAATAAATGCTGCTGGCTGGGGAATTCAGGGAGTTTGAAGTCCACCCATCTTAAAGATGTCAAGGTTGAAAAAACACTGGGCTAGACGGACAGACAGACATATAAATGATTGATAGAAATAGATGAAAGAGATAGATAGATAGATAGATAGATAGATAGATAGATAGATAGATAGATAGATAGATAGAGATGATAGAGATAGAGATAGAGATAGAGATAGAGATAGAGATAGAGATAGAGATAGAGATATAGAGAGAAATCAGACTGCTGGACTCTCTATCTTTCCATTTACATTTGGAAAAGCCCCTGAATGTTCACAAAAGACACACAATCCCTTAAAAATGATGATAGATAGACAGATGAAAGAGAGAGAGCGAGAGAGAGAATGTAGATAGATATAGATAAATAAATAAGAGATGATTGATATGGATAGATAGAGTAGATAGATATGGATAAAAGATAAATAGATAAGAGATTATTGATACAAATAGAGAGAGAGAGAATATAGATAGATATAGGTAAAATATAAAATATAAGAGATTATTGATACAGATGAATGGATGGATAGATAGATAGATAGATAGATAGATAGATAGATAGATAGATAGATAGATTATATATATAGAGAGAATGTAGATATAGATAAAAGATAAATAGATAAGAGGATTGATATAGATAGATAGATAGATAGATAGATAGATAGATAGATATAGAGAGATAGAGACAGATAATGTAGATAGATATAGATAAAAGATAAATAGATAAGAGGATAGATATGGATAGATAGATAGATAGATAGATAGATAGATAGATAGATAGATAGATAGATATAGAGAGATAGAGACAGATAATGTAGCTAGATATAGATAAAAGATAAATAGATAAGAGATGATTGAGACAGACAGACAGACAGACAGAGCAAAGTGAAAGCATGGGATAAAGCAATTTCCCTGCACCCCTAATATTCTGCCCCCATGTCATAGACAGAAAACCTTGGAGTCAAAATAGGCATTTTTTTCCTCTCCTCTTTATCTCCTCTCCTCGTCTGTGTAAACACACCAAGGAATGAGTGCAAAAAAGCCGGAGCTTTTAACAAGGTGCAGATTGACCTCCTTCTCAAGGAACGTGCATTAAACCCAGGAAAGGAGTATCATTAAATGCAAACAGGCAGTCCGCCTCCAAAGCGTGCTGCCTAACAGGCCGGGTTTGAAGAACAAATGTGCTTAATGGAAACCATTGGAGGAGCTGTAGTTTTTCTGCATGTCAAGCCATTTGGCATCGCTTCCTCACAACCCAGCCTGGCCTCCTCCCTAGAATTCGCAGCCCGTTCTCAATCGTAGCTATCTAGCTATGATTCCCAGCAGCTTTGGCAGAGGTGTGTAATTTTTATAAAGTAAAAAATCAGGAGTTGGGTGAGAGGGGCTGGCAGTTGGTCTTTGGTTTTTTTCCCTGCAAAAAAAACAGGAGAAGCTGAGTGGTGGGTAGGGGAAGGTTTCAGCAGGCAGAAAGAAAAGAAGAGAAGAGAAGAGAAGAGAAGAGAAGAGAAGAGAAGAGAAGAGAAGAGAAGAGAGAAGGGAAGGGAAGGGAAGGGAAGGGAAGGGAAGGGAAGGGAAGGGAAGGGAAGGGAAGGGAGAGTGAAAGGAAGAGTGAAAAGAAAGGGGAAAGGGAAAGGGAAAGGAAGAAGAAGGGAAGGGCAGGAAGGGAAGGGAAGGAAGAAAGGAAGAGGGAAAGGAAAGGAAGAGGGAAAGGAAGAGAGAAAAGAAAGGGGAAAGGGAAAGGGAAGGAAAGAGGAAGGAAAGAAAAGGACAGAAGGGAAGGGAAGGGAAGGGAAAGGAAAGGAAAGGAAAGGAAAGGAAAGGAAAGGAAAGGAAAGGAAAGGAACCATTGCCCCCTCTACCCTCAAGGAAGAACCAGGGAAGGGGTTTCATAAAATGTACAGATGCTAATGGACTCCCCCAATAGTTGCTTAGAAATAATGGTTGTAATTTAAATGGAAAAGTAATCTCTTTTCCACAAGAGGGGGAGGGAATATTAGCAAAGGGGGGAGGGTCACATGTGAGATAGAACAGCCCCTTTTCTGATCGTCTCTAGAAATGACCTCTAGAGCATTGTTTCTCAACTTTGCTCACTTTAACATGGGTGGACTTCAACTCCCAGAATTCCCCAGCCAGCTGTGCTGACTTGGGAATCCTGGGAGTTGAGGTCCATCCATGCTAGCTGGTATTTGAAGTCCACCCATCTTAAAGTTGCCAAGGTTGAGAAGCACTGCTCTAGAAAGTCTCCAGATGTTTTCAATTTCAACGATGTCTACGAGCCTTGTAAGCCCACTTACAAAAATATTGTGGGAGTCCAAAATATCTGGTAGATACCAGGTTGCTAAAATGCCCCCCACCCCAAAGATAATACTTTTTAGGGAGCCTGCAGCTTCAATCAATGTGCCAGGAGGGGGTTGTTGATGAGAGTGTGGTTTTTCTCCTTGGTGCTTCCTTGATTAGCGTATTGTTTTCCAGTTGATTGTTTGTCTGGGGTTAATCCCTGCTTATCTGTTCAACGAGGTCTTTTTTGAATACAGATAGAAATATTTGCAGAAAGTATATGTCTATATGAAGGAAGTTACCAAAAGTGGAGTCCCCTGTCCTCTCACAGAGTCCTGCCCATCAGAAAATTGTCCACTCCGCCAGACTAAAACGGCAACTCTCCGATTTATGATCCTTCCTCGGAGGGAGGCTTCGCTTCCCGCCGCTACCCGATTATCAGAGCTTTTTGTGAAGCTGAAAATAAATAAGTATCTTTGTTCGCCTTTATCTCTGGACGCCTTTTAATCTTCCTGATATGGTTTTTACGCTTTGCTTCTGACTCCCAGCAGGGTCATACAAGATCTCATTTTACCATCTGATATCAAGGATCGGATTAACAGAAAGCCAATGGCAGGTGTTAATCATCCAGCAGGAAGGGAGAGGGGAAGAAAAGAGGAGGAAAATAAGGAGTGGGGACTTTGGCCAGATTCCTTCCGTATCTCAAGATTCAAGTGTCAGCTTTGGGCTCCGGGGGTATCTGCTGGGGATGATGGTTCCAAAATTCAAGATGGTGACCCCAGAGGTGGAGGCTTTGATGCAGGAGCTTCTTCTAGGTGCCTCTGTTGGTGCACCTTTTCTTCTAGCTCCTTCAGGTAAGGCTTTGGTGGTGGTAATTAGTTGAATGCACCCAACAGTCGGAATGCGTTGGATTGGATTGGAGATTATTGCAGATAATTTATTTTGGAAGAATTATTTTTTAGTTGGTCGGGGAAAAAGATACGTCCTCTATAGGTGCTGAGGATTTATCCATGCAAGAGTCGAACCCCCCCCTCAGCCAGTGGTGAAATCTGAACCAGTTTACTATTGGTTCGGTGGCTGCGCATGTGCGCTGCGTGCCAAATGCAAAGTGTGTGCACACATGCGCAGTGCGCACCATGCACCAAATGCGAGGTGCGTATGCGCAGTGCACGCCAAAAGGAGGCATGGGGTAAGTAGAACAGTGCGCGCGGAGGGGATGATCAGCTGTCAGCGCGCAATCTTTTTTTTTTTTACTTTTAAAAGCATTTTTATAGGTTGTAAAAAATGCTTTTAAAAGTAAAAAAAGGCTCTGACGATCACGCAGCTCAGCTGTGATCGTCAGAGCCTTTTTTTTTTACTTTTAAAAGCAAAAAAGCAAAATCTTCTGCGCATGCACAGAGGGTACAAAACACATTACTTCCTGGTTAAAACCAGGAAGTAACGACAACCGGGCGGGTGGGCGAAGCCTCGCGCCACGATCGCTACCGGTTCTCCGAACCACCCACCATGATTGCTACCGGATCGGGCGATCCGGTCTGAACCGGGAGCATTTCATTCCTGCCCCCAACTTAAAGAGACCGAATTAACTAATTTTTTGGAAGTTCCATTGTTTCTCAACCTGGGCTATTTTAAGACGTGTGGATTTCAAATTCAACTCCACGCGTCTTGAAATAGCCATGGTTGAGAAACGCGGGTTGGAAATAACAAATATTTACCTCTAGCTACCCGTGAAGGGAAATAGTGATCTGAAGTTCGAATCGAGTCCAAAATATTCCCTTAATAGTCTTGGTTCGTTTTTTTGCCCTCGAGAGATTTTTCGGGGACGAAAGAAAATTGCAGAGCTAATGAAATGACCAGTTCTCCCCGTGGAAAGTTCCCTGAACGTGGTTTGCAGTCGGTTTGCAGTTTCTTCTTTCCCTGCGGAGCCGAGGGGGTGGAGTGGGGTGAGTGGGGAGGACGGACCACCCCATTCATCATAATTAACAAGGCTGCCAGGAGTGAAATGAATCCATTGCGTCTCTTGTCTCTTTGCTCGCTCCTGTCCAGAAAGACAGATCCCAAAACCGCTTCACTTAATACCTGTCAAAACACAGTGCTTCCCACCCCTTCCCCCACCCCCCCACTGCTCCTCTTTTGCTGAATGAGAATATGGCTCTGATTTCTTGGTTTGTCACAAGCTGCGTAGGACATTATCTGCTTCCCTGGAGATACACTTTGCCGAGCTCTTTCAAGGGGGTCCCTGCGGGGGTTTTCTCATCTCTGCATGGAGGAGATGGAGACTAAGAACTCAGACAGTCATCTCAACTCTGCTATTACGAAAGCCGAACCTTTTCCGTAATGCTTTGCAATCCTGCCCTCGACGTCATTCATCCATTCAGGCCCCAATCGTCTTTCTCTACTCTGTTCAACTAATGCCAACTAATCCTGGTTAATTAATTCCCAGGAATGGAAAGAGGGGAATCAGTAGAGTTTTAGCTTCAGGTACTGGGATGGGATGGTATTTCCAGGAGGAAGGGGCTGCCTGCACTCCAGAGGAACAAGAGACAACTCAGTTCAGAGTTTGTGTGTGAGAAAGAGGAGGAAGACAGCTCCTCCTTAATGGTTCCAGAGTATATATTTAATGGTGCACATAATCTGCTTTAGTTTGGCAAGATCTCTGTCTGTAGGTGAGGGAACAATAATGAAATCAATAAAGAATTCGGTTCAGATAGTTTTGTGTGAGAGAAAGAGGGTGAAGACAGTTCCTCCTCAATGGGCTCCCAGAGTATATATTTAATGGTGCACGTAATCTGCTTTAGTTTGGCAAGATCTCTGTCTGTAGGTGAGGGAACAATAACGAAATCAATAAAGAATTCGGTTCAGATAGTTTTGTGTGAGAGAAAGAGGGTGAAGACAGTTCCTCCTCAATGGGCTCCCAGAGTATATATTTAATGGTGCACGTAATCTGCTTTAGTTTGGCAAGATCTCTGTCTGTAGGTGAGGGAACAATAACAAAATCAATAAAGAATTCGGTTCAGATAGTTTTGTGTGAGAGAAAGACAGTGAAGACAGCTCCACCTCAATGGTTCCCAGAGTATATACTTTATAGCGATGTTAGTCTGCTCTAATTTGGCAAGATTCTGTCTAGGATTGAGGAACAACAAAGAAATCTGCTTGGGAGAATTATCACATGTCTTTCTTGGGTTTGGGGGCCTGTCAGCCTCCCACTCCCCAAAGGAAAAGCTCTTCAACTCTTTCTTAGCACAATCAATCTTACAGGGTCATTATCAAAAAGAGAGTCCTCTTTTCATAGAAGTTGCTTTCTACTCTCCGAAGAAAGGACTGAAATGCAGCAAATAAAGCTAAAATGTCAACATATCCCAACTGAAAAGTCCATTGATTCTGCCTACGTCCCGTAGTATTTTTATGAATAATACCAGTGGTTCAGAATTAGTAACGTTTCACCGAGATTGTCCTCCTCGTAAACGTCACAAAGCAGTTCACAAAAGAAGAACGAAGCTCAGGTTATGAAATTTCCCCTTTTAATTCCAAAATGAAAGGTCAAAGGTTGCCACAACCGAAAAGGCCCTGACTCTGGAGATTTCCTCTCGGTGGCCCCTCAAAAAGCAAACCCAAATGAGGCCAGGAAGGAAACTTATTATGTTCCCTGCAACTCAAGATATTGGATAACCATTTGTCTGAAGTGGTGTAGGGTTTCCTGCCTAGGCAGGGGGTTGGACTAGAAGACCTCCAAGGTCCCTTCCAACTCTGGGATTCTTGCTGATGAGAGGTTATTTAGAATTAGAGTCCGATAGAGGGTTGTTTTTTTAAAATGGAAAAAGAATGCTGGAACAGTTCAGATCACTCTCTAAAACAAATTTCCATTTTTTGCAAGCACACCTTAGTTTATGTGTCTGAAGCAGTTTGCAAATTCCGAATCCCCTTGCAAATTTCACACGTGTGTTTCCTTCACGCATTTTCTCTCCATGCAATTTTCCACATATTCTTGTATTCACACACACACACATCTTCCCAGGAACGTGTTTTTTGCAAGCCTTTTTCCTCTAATACACTCATTTCCTCCTTGGGCACACTGTTGATGCAATCCCCCCTAAAAGAACCATTTCTCAAAGCCGCAAATTACATTTTGAAATTTGACGACGCGGGGAAACCCGAAGGGTTCCAACAATTACATTATTCTTGGTGCCATATTTTAATCAATTAAATATCGCCGCTGTAATTAAAGGTTGAGCTCCTGACACATTTCTGGAAAGCTTCAACCAAGTTTTGAAGTGCTAAATTATACGAAAATTTAGGGCAAGATCCTGCAGGGAGGAATTCATGAAATATATTTCCTTCCTTCCTTCCTTCCTTCCTTCCTTCCTTCCTCCCTCCCTCCCTCCCTCCCTCCCTTCCCCTTCCCCTTCCTCCCTCCCTTCCTTCCCTCCCTCCCTCCCTCTGCGTCATTCTCAAGAATTCCACTGGAACTGAATCTCCAACTCTATACTGGTAGTCCTCAACTTATGACCGATCGCTTAGCAACCATTTGAGGTTTTGATGGCCAACCTCCCTGCAGTCACATGATTGCATTTTGGGTGCTCAACAACTGCCCACATATATAGCTGTTTGCGGCATCCTGCAGTCCACCTGACTGTGATTTATGGAAGGGGAGGTTTGCTGGGAATTAGCATTTATTTCTGATTTCTAGCAAAAAACAAAACACCCATTGCAGTCAACGGAGCCACTTAACAAAAGGTCATGCTGCAAAAAAAGATCATAAAAATCCGGAGCAGTCTCGTGGTGATCTGCTTAATGACCAGTATGACCTACAACTGGAATTCCAGGCTCAATGACAGTCATAAGTCCAGGACTATCTGTATTGAGTTTCAGCTTGGGGGGGGGGGAATGGGGAATACAGAGATTTTCTGATGTGCAGAAAATCCTTCTTCCTTTCACCGAAAGGTGATTTCCTTTCCTGTTTTCCCATGTTACACAGTAAGAAGTGAGCCAGGTTAGACTTATGACGTCAAAAACACTAGGAATCTGCAACGAGCTAATTTTATTCAAAGGCAGAAGTTCAATGGATAAACTGCAGCTCGGAAGTCAGAAAGGAGGCTACCAAATTCCTGAAGTTTTTGCACCATTCTCCTGCATCTCTTTCTAAAAATCGCCAGACTCATCTCTTCTTCTCTTAAAGCCGAAAAAAGAAACAATAAATGCATATTTGGGGAAGTCAGAAACTGTCCCTGAGTCAGATTCTCCAGAAAAAACCAAGTCGGTGCCGAAAGTTTAATAGACTTGTTATTTCCACCAACTCCGGAACAAGTTAAATATGAAAGCTCCCTTTTTCAGAATGTCAATGTTGTGTTTCTGAGTAGCCATGGAAATAATTGCTCTCTCCAGCGGTGCCTATGCCCATAATCTTGTTTTCCTTTTTGTCCTTTTTAAAATATCGTATTTTGAATAACAACATTTAAGAGGGGGGGAAAATTGCATGCTGCCAAACGAGGAGGGGGAAAAAGAAAAGAAAAGGAGAAAGGCTCGGCACAACTATTCTAAAGTTCCTTGTGCCCCAATCTCTTTCCTTCTTTTTCTCTTTCTTCCCCCCCCTCCCCTCTGTCGAAAAACCCAGCTCCGTCACTCCCACAACCACCAAGGGGGTCAAAAGAAATCAAGATGACAGCTGTCAAAGCTCTGTCTTTCACCAGCCCTGCCCTTGCAGTGGTCTCCAGGGGAGACATGAGAGCAGTCTTCCAATATCTCAGGGGTTGCTACAAAGAAGAGGGGGTCAAGCTATTCTCCAAAGCACCTGAAGGAAGGACAAGAAGCAATGGGTGGAAACTAATCAAGGAGAGAAGCAACTTAGAACCAAGGAGAAATTTTCCTGACAGTGAGAACAATTAATCAGTGGAACAACTTGCCTCCAGAAGTTGTGAATGCTCCAACACTGGAAGTTTTTAAGAAGGTGTTGGATAACCATTTGTCTGAAATGCTGTAGGGTTTCCTGCCTGGGCAGGGGGTTGGACTAGAAGACCTCCAAGGTCCCTTCCAACTCTGTTATTCTATTCTATTCTATTCTATTCTATTCTATTCGATTCGATTCGATTCGATTCGATTCGATTCGATTCGATTCGATTCGATTCACCTCTGGAGGATCACCTTGTCCCTTGTTAGGGTCACTGCTCAACTTGGAAGTGAAGGCTTAACATCAAATATATCCTGGAACTAGGATATTTGTACCATCTTCGCCACCTCCACCATCACCTGGCCTCCAGGTCTTCTTGACTACAGTACCCCCTTCTCCCATCGCCATTTATCCATGCCACAATCTCCTTAGTCCTCAAGGACATCTGGTTCCTTTCATGAAGACCAGTTCAGCTGCTTTTTAAAAAGGACGAGACAATTCTGTGGTCAGGAGGAAGACGACGGGCTACTCAGATGGATGCACCTTCTTACCTCCTGTTGAATTGTAGGGCCAGGTGTGGGTTCTGACGTAGGCTTCCTTAGAAAGCATAAAACACAACCTTAGTCCCCAAAAAACCCTCTTTTATTTATACGACTGTAAATTACTTTCAGTTACAGTCCGCAAGGCTTGATAAACAGTCTTTCAGAGGAAGGTTATCAACACCCACCTATCTCACGTGGAACGATGCCAAAGAGCTAATGTCCAGACGCAGGGAAAGGCCAAACTTGGCACAGAGTCACAAACAGAATTTTCAAAACTTGAATCGACCAGATGAACTAATTGCTTCCTGCAAAAACTCACGTCCCGTTTGCTCTTCTTTTATATCTTATGGGAGGGGCCGATCATCTCCAAGCCTTACTCCCAAATTGACCCTATTTTGTTAATTGTTCTTGTCGTCTGGAAACTCTACACATGCGCACACCGGGAACAGGCTCCCGCTGTTCTTATACCTCGCTGCTGTCAGACTCCGGAGGCTGCACATAACTATCAGATGGCTTTGGCCCCCTCTCTGCCTCCGATGCAGAGACCTTGTCCGAGCTTTCCCCAGCCCCCAGGACTGGCCCAAGTTCCTCCCCAACCTCCTCACTGTCCGACTCTGCTGCCAGCTCTGCTGGCCACCAGCGAGCCACAACAGTGTGGTATTCAAGCAATTCTGTCCTATCTCAGAAGCTTCCCCAAATCCCTCATGGTCTCTGCTGGACTTAAATGGGTTCTTGGAAGAAGCTTTTCAACCTGGTCTTCTTCTCTAGCCTGGATTAATACCTAATGTGTGAATTTTCTTGTAGATCCAACTAATTCCCTGATCTTCCATTTAGCCAAGGTTTCTGCAGCCGGGTAATTTAAACCATTCTGTTTCAACAACTGGAAGCATTTTTTCCCCCACTATCCTTTCTTTTATTAGCTGCAGCCCTCCCCTACCTCCCCACAACCGCCCACAAGATGAATTTCAGTTCATAACCCTGATTGCAAGAGAGAGAAAATCCTTCTGTCCACAATTTCTACACTCTAAATTATTTGGTAGAGCTCTGTCAAATATAGTCAGGATTATTCTTTCCCGTGCATTTAATCATGTTCACTTTCTATCACCTTAACCGTTACAATCTACAGACAATGTGAGAAGACCTTCTAGGGTCTATGATCAAGGGCTGCATAGCAAGAGAAAGACATGGTAGCCTCATGAATATGAGATGAAGAGCAGCAACCTGGTGACCCAGGAATTAGTGGTCTCACCCTCCAAAAGTTGGGAGTGGGTAGCCCTCCGGGAGGAAGGACAGTTTCAACCAGGATGCAAGAGAAAATGTCCTTCTGCTCATGACGTTGGAGGATGTCTTTCTATGGCCACAAATATTTCAGGGGTGAAATGCTACCGGTTCGGACCGGTTCTCCCAAACCGGTAGTAAAAAAAATACTGCCAGTTCGGGCAAACTGGTATTTCTGATGATCGTGCTCGGTAGCAGACTCACAGAACCGGTAGCAGACTTCAGAGGATTTCACCGCTGAAATATTTGGCTTCATGTCCTTGGTGGGCTGCAAAGGGTTCTCCCTCTACTTGGTCTGGGACAAACAAGCTAGGCAAAAAAAAAATGGCTACAAGAGAAGCAATCTCTGGGGGGGGATTTCCAACAAAAAGCTCATTTCTAAATTAAGTCTATCTCTGCGCACAATATATCAAGCTACAGTTTCAGAAGAACATCAACATTTCCATGGAGGAAGAAAAAATCAACCAACCAACCTACCTACCTACCTACCTAACCATAAGGGTTGCACTTTCTTGGTTTGTCCATTCCCCCCTTTTCGTACCCTTCCCTCAGTCTTGGCTGCAAAGGTCACATCTTACCTTGCTGATGGAACCACGGTCTTGATGGTGGGCCTCCAAAAACAGCCACGGAGTTGACGTTCTCTGCTGGCGGTCATGGACTTTGCTTTCTCATGATCGGGGCTTCGCCGGCAAACCCAATGGACCCCAATTGCAACAAAAAAAACACCTGGAAGGACCAGTCAGCAAGGCCAACCTTGAACTGCAAAGAAAGAACAAAATTAACGGGTGTTTTCTGGTCTAGAGGGAGAGAATACAGAGAACCCGAAAAACTAAGCTAGAGAGACTACAAGTCATGAAAGGAACGACCAAGCCAACTGCTCAAAGACCACGAATGCAATCCAAAGATTGGATTTGACCCGTTGTATTTGTGGGATGGGAGCATTCCTTAATCCGGCCATCTCTGTTGATCCTTGGACAAATATTGACCGATTCTGCTTTGGCATATTACAGATCTAGAAATATTTCTCTCCAAAAAGCTCTCCGTATCCATTTGGTTTTTCTCCTCCATTGTTTCTTCCTCAGAAGCCATTCCGGGTTTTCGAGAGATGCACCACAATTATTTTATCCCACGCCCCCCCACCCCCCAAAAAATATATATATTCAGATGCAGAAAAGCATCCCTGGAAAAAGAAAAAAGGACCGAAATAATATTCATGCTCTCTCTGTGAAGCTGAGCAGCTTTGAGATGCTAAAAGCTGCCAAACTTATTTCTGTTATTAAACTAGAGAGATGCATCCCTCCCTGCACAAAAGCAGCCGATCTGATGAGCACAGAATAATTTTTGCATTCACTTTCCCTGGATTTAACCACCATTCACAAAAGGATCCCGCTGTCACTGGAACAATAGCTCCTAGCCAGGCAATCAGCACGGAATGAATAACGCGAAACCAAAGACAGGTTTTGATTAACTCCGTTTCTCTGACACATCCTGACTTTTACTCCTGTTACTAGAAAGTATCTGGGAAAAAAGAAACTTAATCTTTATCTCCGTCAAGTTGCAGAACTATTTCTGCAGGTTGCAAAAAATAGCTCGTATTCTCTGATAGAGTTAGGTAGATGGTTGGTTGGTAGGTAGGTAGGTAGATGGGGGTGGGAGGAGAAAGAGATGATGGATGGATGGGTGGGTGGGGGGGGTGGATAGATGGATAGATGATAGATAATAGATAGATAGATAGATAGATAGATAGATAGATAGAAGAAAGAAAGAAAGAAAGAAAGAAAGAAAGAAAGAAAGAAAGAAAGAAAGAAAGATGATGGATGGATAGATGGATAGATGGATAGATGGATAGATGGATAGATTGATTGATAGATAGATAGATAGATGAAAGAAAGAAAGAAAGAAAGAAAGAAAGAAAGAAAGAAAGAAAGAAAGATGATGGATGGATAGATGGATAGATGGATAGATGGATAGATGGATAGATGGATAGATAGATAGATAGATAGATAGATAGATAGATAGATAGATAGATAGATAGATGAAAGAAAGAAAGAAAGAAAGAAAGAAAGAAAGAAAGAAAGAAAGAAAGAAAGATGATGGATGGATAGATGGATAGATGGATAGATGGATAGATTGATTGATAGATTGATAGATGAAAGAAAGAAAAAGAAAGAAAGAAAGAAAGAAAGAAAGAAAGAAAGAAAGAAAGAAAGAAAGAAAGAAACCGACAGTCAGCTGATGGATGGATGGATGAATAGATGGATGGACAGATATTTATTTTATTTATTTTATTTATTTTATTGAATTTGTATACCGCCCTACTCCCGAAGGTCTCAGGGCGGTGAACAGCCATAGAATAAAACATATAAATACAAAATTTAAAATAAAATAAAACGAATTAAATAATTTGGCTGAACAAATTTAAAACCCCAATAATTTATAGATAGATAATAGACAGATAGATAGATAATAGATAGATAGATAGATAGATAGATAGATAGATAGATAGATAGATAGATGGATGGATGGATGGATGGATGGATGGATGGATGGAAGGAAGGAAGGAAGGAAGGAAGGAAGGAAGGAAGGAAGGAAGGAAAATATGTATGAAATGGCTATTTTTCTAATCAAAACTTAACACTGACCTATGTGTCCTGCCATACTGGTGTTCCCAATATTTTCCTCGTAAAGATAGTCCCCGCTTAACAACTGCCCTGTTTAGTGGCCATTCAACGTTATATCAGTGCACAGCATCCCTCGGTTCGGCATTTGCAACCGTAACTTCAGCTGCTCTCGGGCTGATACCTCAGAGGGAACCCAAAGAGTAGTGGCTTTTTTGGTGCCACCCTGTGCAAACTTCCTTCTCCCTCCGATTTCTATGTCGAGGTCAGAATTCGAAACCCCTGGGGAGGAGGGGGCAGGGAGGGTGCTATTTGCCACCCACCTCTCCATAGGACCTCGGTTCTCTTTCTACTGCACTGATGCTGAACTGTGGCAGCTCTCCAACTCCTGAGAACCCATTTGCCTTTTCAAAGGGAGCAGCAATTTCCACCCAAATGAAAAGGCAACGGCGAAGCACAGCCCAAGGCCTTTGAAGGGAATGCAAAAGAAGAGCAAAAGAGAGGACGTGATAGTTTGCACTTAATTGGGCCTTGCTTCTGTCAGACGGAGCCAGCAAAGTGGAGCCTTTAATACGACTTCCTAAACCAACTGAGGGAATATTTGATGCATGAAGATCGGCAGTGACCCGTCCATCTCTAGCAAGAGTAGATTAAATGAAAGACGGGAAGAAAATACATCCCAGCTCCCCCTTTGGCTTCACTCTCAGATAGGTCCACAGGTTAACTTCTTAATTTTCCTTAATTTTATTTTATCCCTAGACAATCTGACTCCTTCTCGCACAGTGAAAAAAGGTACCGTATTTTTCGGAGTATAAGACGCACCTTTTTCCCCCCAAAAAAGAGGGTGAAAATCTGAGTGCATCTTATACTCCGAATGTAGCCCCGCCCGGCTTCTCAAACAGAGGTTTCAGAGGCTGAAAAAAGCACCAGAAACGAAGCTTCAGAAAAAAAGCCTCCAAACAGAGCTTCAGAGGCTTTTTTTTTTTTTGAAGCTCTGTTTCGGAGGCTTTCAGAGGCAGGAAAAAAAGTTTTTTCTGAAACGGGAACTAACTGCCTTTTCAAAATATCCTTCCTGCAGTTCAAACATTTCCATCCTCCCTCTTTTGTAACCAGGGAACTGCTGCAAAAAGTCACACGAGAACGTGGAAATGAGATGATGGAACATGTTTTCATGTGGCCTAGATTTAATGCTAAATTTAAGGAACGGATTGATCTCATACTGATACTATAAGAATCTCATTTTTCTCTTTTTTTTATTAATTTTTTCCCCCTTCTTTGATGTTGAGTTTACTTTAATCACTGTAATGTGTGTCTTTTTCTTAACTGTGTAATCACCAGCGGTATCATATGTGTTGATCTTTATTATATTTCATCCATAAAAATATCATTAAAGCACACACACTCACAAACATAAACCGAGGAATTTTAGTGCCCCCAGAGCCTTAAATCTGCAGCCAGCTTTGCCCATCCTCACCGAAAACTTTCCTTGGAAACGTTAGTTTCCCAATTGCTTTTCCCCATCTGATGGCTTCCAGGCCCATTGGGACTACAGCTCCCAGCATTCCCACCCAGACAGGACTGTGGCATCCCGAGAACCCTAGTTTGGTAAAGAGATCATTGACTCTTAATTGCCAGGATGGAGTCGATGGATGGGGGTTTTCTTTTGGATGGATGGTTGGGTTCAATGGGATTTGGTTGGGAGAAGATGTATCACCACGACACAAAATAAGACACTTGAGAATCTAGAAAGGGTGCAGAGAAGAGCCACAAAGATGATCAGGGCTCTGGAAGCTACATCGTAAAATGAAGAGCCAAGAGAACTAGATAATGTTTAGCCTAATAAAGAGAAGGTTTCATGGGGACCAGATAACTGTCTTCCAGTGCTTGATGGAAGTGGGGATGGACATGTTCTCCAAAGCACCAGAGGGCAGGACAAGAAGCAATAGGTGGAATCTCGTCAGAGGGAGATCCGATCTAGAAGTAAGGAGGAATTTCCTGACAATAAGAACAATTAATCAATGGGACAGCTCGATTCCCAGAATTGTAGATGTTCCATCACTGGAAATCTTCAAAAAAGGATTGGAGAACCATTTGTCCGAGATGATACAAAGACTCCTGTCTTGGGCACAGGTTGGACTAGAAGACCTCCAAGATGCCTTCCAGTCTTATGATTCTATCATTCTATCACTCTGTCACTCCATCACTCTATCATTCTATTACTCTATCACTCCATCATTCTATCACTCTATCACTCCATCATTCTATCACTCTATCATCCTATCATTCTCCCAAAGGTGCTTTTTCAAGAGGCAAATGGACTTTCTGGTTTTTCTTTGAAGATGTTTCGCTTCTTCAAAGAGCTGAGGTGGCGCACTGCAGGCTACTTCAGCTGACTGCTAGCTGCAGTTCGACAGTTCGAATCTCACCGGGTTCCAGGTTGACTCAGCCTTCCATCCTTCCCGAGGTCGGTAAAATGAGGGCCCAGATTGTTGGGGGCAAGAGGCTGACTCTGTAAACCACTTAGAGAAGGTTGTAAAAGCATTATGAAGCGGTATATAAGCCTAAGGGCTATGGCTATTGCTATTCTCGTGCGAGAAGCCTCTTCAGCTTTGACTGGATCCATCTATCCACCATCCAGTCAGAGCTGAAGAAGCTTCTTGGATAAGAAGAGAAAGGCCTTCAAAGGAAAAAAAAAACAGAAAGTCCAGTTGCCTCTTGAAAAAGCACCTTTGCAATAAGCATAACCTGGATGGCTGAGAATCTCCACAGGCACTCCATCATTCTATCACTCCATCACTTAGAGGTGGGTTTCGGCAGGTTCTGACCAGTTCTGGAGAACCGGTAGCGGAAATTTTGAGTAGTTTGGAGAACCGGTAGTAAAAATGCTGACTGGCCCCACCCCCATCTATTCTCTGCCTCCCGAGTCCCAGCTGATCGAGAGGAAATGGGGATTTTGCAATATCCTTCCTCTGGATTGAGGAGGGAATGGAGATTTTACAGTATCCTTCCCCTGCCATACCCACCAAGCCACTCCCACCAAGCAATGCCACGTCCACCAAGCCACGCCCACAGAACTGGTAGTAAAAAAATTTGAAACCCACCACTGCCATCGCTCCATCCCTCAATCCTTCTAGTGCTATCTATGGGTGAATAAGATCAAAACTCACCCGTGCCAGGGAAAATTGGTGTCAGGAAAGAGAGAGGCCTCTTTAGAGCTGGACACGTTCCATCACTAAATCCCCCCCACCCCCCCGCCTTCCAGAATTCGGTGGAAATGCAGAGGGTGAATAACAACAGTTCTTTTCTTCCTTCCTAATCTCATATTCAAAGTCAGCTTTTGCTGGCCCTGAGCTCGGGAGGTTGGCGGAAATCGCAACACACTGGCTCAACTGTGTAGCTTCAGTGTCTGGATTTTTTGGGGGGTGTTTTTTTTCCCTTTGCTCTTCTCAAAGAGATGCTCTGTCTGTACATTAAGCAGAGAGCTCTGCCTGCGTCTTCCAGGGAAGAGATAAGGCTTGTACAACCTGCAGTGTGGCATTCTGGGAAGAGAGCAAAGAGACCGGGGGTGGGGGGATTGGGGGGGTGAGGGGAGGAGGGGGAGCATCAAGAGAAAGCCAGAAGAACAGATTTGTATTTATTTATTAGGCCTGCTGGTGCTGTACGGAAACAAGAGCTCGGGGAAGAGGGAAAACCCAAGCAGAACGAAGAGCTTTCTGCCTCTCTTGGTCCCTTGGGCATCACCATAGCAGTAACACTTAGATTTATATACCGCTTTACGGTATATGAATTCTCTTAAGTGGTTTACAGAGTCAGCCTCTTGCCCCCAACCATCTGGGTCCTCATTTTACTGACCTCGGAAGGATGGAAGGCTGAGTCGACCGTGAGCCGGTCAGGATCGAACTTCTGACAGTGAGAAATGAGTTAGCCTGCAATACTGCGTTCTAACCACTGCGCCACCATGGCTCTTAATAGCAATAGCTCTTAAACATACGGTATATATCACTTTACGGTGCTTCACAGCCCTCTCTAAGATGTTTACAGAGTCTGCCTCTTGCCCCCACCCACCCACCCACACAATCTGGGTCCTCATTTTACCGACCTCAGAAGGATGGAAGGCTGAGTCAGCCTTGAGTCGGTCAGGATCAAACTCCTGGCAGTGGGCAGAGATAGTCTGCAACACTGCATTGTAATAAGTGCACCAGTATGGCTTGCTTGCTTGCTTCCTTCCTTCCTTTCCAAGCAATAGCAGACTTATATACCACTTCACGGTGCTTTTACAGTTCTCTCTAAGTGGTTTACAGAGTGAGCATCTTGCCCCCAACAATCTGGGTCCTCATTTTACCCACCTCGGAAGGATGGAAGTCAACCTTGAGCCGGTCAGGATCGAACTGCTGGCAGTCAGCAGAGCCAGCCTGCAATACTGCAATACAGGCAGTCCTTGACTTACAACAGTTCAGTTAGAGACTGTTCGAAGTTACAACGGCCCTGAAAAAAGTGACATACGACCATCTTTCATGGTCCTTATGACCACTGCAAGATCCCCACAGTTGCGTGATTTACATTCAGGTGCTTGGCAACTGACTCTTATTTATGACGATCCCGGGGTCCCGTTACCATCTTTTGCGACCTTCCAACAAGCAAAGTCACTGGGGAAGGCCAGACTCACTCAACAACCGCATTACTAATTTAGCCACTACAGTGATTCACTTAACAAACGGGGCAAGAAAAAGTCGTAAAACGGGACAAAACTCACTTAGGAAATAATAGAAAACTCAACTTCAACGATTTCTGACTTAGCAACATAAATTCCGGGCTCAATCGTGGTCGTATGTCGAGGATCGCCTGTACTGCATTCTAACCGCTGCGCCACCACGACAATGCAGGAGAATGCATGCATACGGGGATGCCAGATCACACCAAAGACTGGCTGGCAAGGGATGAAAGCCACGTCCTCCTTTCATCCTTCTTCCCCCATCGGCTAGATAGCGATAGAGAGAAAAAGCTGCTTTCTAGAGCTTCCCGCATTTCCAAACCTGTTTGAGACCCAAAGCAGATCTGCTTACTAAAATCCCCTTGTTTAGAATCAACAGGGCGCACTGCAAAAATAAGAACGCCAAGGGAAGCCTGCGTGAGTAAACGGACAGGGCAGGCGCAAAACACAGGAGAAATTTGCAAAAAAAAATGCACACTAGGACAATGCAGGGAGATGCTAATGATGGATGGGGGAAGCCTTTAGAGAGAGATAGAGGAGGTTGGCGTTTAGGTCTAAACGGTTTCTTCGCAGCGGAGCATGGAAGGAGATCAACAAAGAAGGAATAGATCACTCAAGTCAAGACTAATGAGGCATAGTTTAAAAAGAAGCAAACAGATGAAGGAGGGATAGTGATTATGTTCAAGGTTAAAGGAGGAGGAGAGTCCAGTGAGAGCAAGGGGTAGAGTTTAAAAAAAAGAGGTGGACAACTGACGATGGATCTGGCTCATGGACCAAACAGGGCAACAGTGGTTCATTGTTGTTAGTCATGAAGTCGTGTCCGACCCATCACGACCCCATGGACAACGTTCCTCCAGGCCTTCCTGTTCTCTACCATCCCCCGGAGTCCATTTAAGCTCACATCAACTGCTTCAGGGACTCCATCCAGCCACCTCGTTCTCTGTTGTCCCCTTCTTCTTTTGCCCTCCATCGTTCCCAGCATCAGGCTCTTCTCCAGTGAGTCCTTCCTTCTCATTAGGTGGCCAAAGTATTTGAGTTTCCTCTTCAGGATCTGGCCTTCTAAAGAGCAGTCAGGGTTGATCTCTTCTAGGACCGACCGGTTTGATCAACTTGCAGTCCAAGGGACTCGCAGGAGTCTTCTCCAGCACCAGAGTTCAAAGGCCTCAATTCTTTGACCTTCAGCCTTCCTTATGGTCCAACTTTCACAACTATCCATTGCAACTGAGAAAACCATCGTCTTGACTATATGCACATTTGTTGACAGGGTGATGTCTCTGCTTTTTAGAATTCTGTCTAGATTTGCCATCGCTTTCCTCCCCAGGGTGAAAGCGTCTTTTAATTTCTTGGCTTTCAGTACCCTGGAAATTCAAAAAAAAAATTGAATTTTACCCCTGGTATGAACCACAGGCTGCAGTGGTTCATACCAGGGATGAAATTCAAAATTTTTCCCTACCAGTTCTGTGGGCATAGCTTGGTGGGCATGGCAGGGGAAGAATACTGCAAAATCCCCATTCCCTCCCCACTTCTGGGGGAAGGATATTGGAAAATCTCATTCCCACCTCACTCTGAGGCCAGCCAGATGTGGTATTTGCCAGTTCTCTGAACTACTCAAAATTTCCACTACCAGTTCTCCAGAACCTGTTAGAACCTGCTAGATTTCACCCCTGGTTCATACCTAGAATGGCATCAATGAGAGGAGATGTGATAAACCAATGTTGACTTATCTTTGAAGGCAACATACAAGGTTCTGGGACAATCATGGAAGCTGCATGCTCTCTCTCTCTTTTTTTGGGGGGGGGGATGTCCATGAAACCTTGGGTTGACTGCCAGAGTCCATCCCACCAAATCTTGCCCAAATCTTTCTCTTTTCCCCCAGATCTGGATGGCCTCCGACCAAATAGAAAGACTTTACATGCTGCAATGAAAGTTTAGGAATCAAGCAGAAGCAGCATAGAGGACTATAAGAAAAAGATTTGCTGGGATGGACTCTAGCAGTCAACCAAAAGTTTTATGGATATCCCAAAAATCAGTATGCAGCTTCCATGATTGTTCCCAGAACCTCATAGGTTGTCTTCAAATATAGGAGTTCAATGTTGGGTTTATCACAGCTACTGACATTGATGCTATTCTAGGTATGAACCATTCTGGCAAATGGACATACAAATCAAACAAACTGAGATGAGATGGAGATGATAGAGATAAAGAGGGAGAGGGAGGGAGGGAGAGAGAGAGGAAAGAGAGAGAGCGAGAGAGAGAGACCTACCAACTAATGTTTAGATGTGGCAATCTGGTAATAGTCTAAAAGTAGGATTAGCCCACCTTCTTGAGTGGTGGAAAGTTGCAATTTAAAAATAGTTTTCTATACAAATCTTGGTTTGCAAAGTTCTTGGCACTTACAAGCCCACCCTGTTATCCAAAACCACCTGCTGGCAGCAGTGCTTAAAATCCTAAGATAAAAGATTTCTCATTTCTTTTCTTTTTCCAAAAAGAGCTGACTAACTATATTAGGCACCACCCTGGAGGGAAAGAAGTAATTAAAAAGCCTGGGTTTTTTCACAGAGTGGGGGAACCTGCTTTCCTCGGTGAAAAAGGGTGCACTCTGGAAGGGAAGGGAAACGCAAAAGATTGATGCAAGTTGAATCGGGGGGGGGGCCTTGCAGGAGGATGACAACTGCCCACCTCACGCTTACATCTTGTCTTTGGTGCCAGTCTGCCATGAACTGGAAATGGGGGTGCTGGATGGGAGGGGGAAGGCTTCAAGAGGAACGAAGAATTCACCGTATCTCCCTGAGACATTTAATTGGACATGGAGGGGCCAGCAATGGAAGATACCCAGGGGTGAAATCCAGCAGGTTCTGACAGGTTCTGGCGAACTGGTAGTGAAAATTTTGAGTAGTTCAGAGAACCGGCAAATACCACCTCTGGCTGGCCCCAGAGTGGGGTGGGAATGGAGATTTTGCAATATCCTTCCCCCAGGAGTGGGGAGGGAATGGGGATTTTGCAGTATCCTTCCCCAGCCACGCCAACCAAGGCACACCCACCAAGGCACGCCACGCCCACTAAGCCATACCCACAGAACCGGTAGTAATAAAATTTGGATTTCACCACTGAAGATACCTATGGGAAGAGAAAATTAGACTTGAGGATTTTTGAGCGCGCGATTGTCAGTTCTGGCTGTGCATTACTGTAATTCACTTGACTTCTAGTGAACGATACCTTTCTCAACAAAGGGAGTTAAGGATTGTTCTTACTTAGAAGTTCAGGCTGAGGCAGAGAGTTAAAATGATGTACAATCTTTGGCAACACTTCCAAAGAGGAGATCTTGGAGTTCTCTTGAATTTTTGCAATACGTTGAAGGCCTCAACCATCCTTGCCAAGAATTTAATACAAAACGGTGGCAGAGAAAGAGCGCCTTGAGCCCCAAACATGGTGCCTCCTAACAACCACATCGTACGTGGTTGACTTGAGTGAACTCTCTCTTGTTCTTGCTATGGTCCCAGGCAGCAGAGCCAAGGAGATGGGCCCGTTGGATGAGTGCGGTGCTGGTGAAGAAGCAGAAGAATGTGAGAACCTGTGATGGACGGGCAGTTTATGGACTGCAGAGAAGATGTTGATCTAAACATGAGGTCTATCTAAGCTGCTTGAGAGTTTGACTTCTAAATATGTGATACAAATGCCCTCAAAACAAACTCTATTACATGCTTAGTTCACCCTGCTTTATAAATACTGATTTTTATTGGTTTAATTGTCAATCTCAAGGCCTACCTGCAAATTAAGGTGTGCAGGTTTTCCAATATTCTCTCTAACCAGCCGTGGGTATCGACTCTCTTCAGCTGTCTCTATGTTATTGGTAGCAACGTAGGGGGAGACTATATGCAATCTTCACGGCATATATAAGTGACTTTTTCTACAATTTTATTCTTTCTGTTTCCCCCTACCCGTGTCTTCCTTCCTAACTTTTCTTATTCCAGATCCTAATTAAGGCCTTCAAATAATCCAAGCTGGGAACAGAGGAAGACGAAATGCCTCCCCTTCCGTGGTCTGCCTAGCATCAATGACAGCCTTCAACGGGAGCGAAAGGTATCTAAATTCATTAAAAATAAAAATAAAGAACCCTGCTTTGCATTTATTGGCAAGCTTAGCAATTCACCAAAGGGCAAGAAGCAAGAATTCATTGATTGACTTAAACCAATTAAAAAAACCCGAAAGTTGAAGGGACAGAGAAGGAGGAAGCAGCCGAAAAGGAAAGGCAAGATGCATTTGTAATCAATGCAAGTGGTAACAACTGTTTTCGCACTGCAGTTTGGTTTTAAAAAACAACAACAACAACAACAACAACAACAACTCAGAAAGTAAACCTTAATGGGATTTCTATCAT
The DNA here is from genome assembly GCF_059756535.1 of Pantherophis guttatus. Lineage (NCBI taxonomy): Eukaryota > Metazoa > Chordata > Lepidosauria > Squamata > Colubridae > Pantherophis > Pantherophis guttatus. The sequence continues at coordinate 20,876,925 of NC_142076.1, forward strand.
ATTCTTTCTACATTATGCCTTGGTGAAATGGAGCATTAAATATCATTTGGTTCAGCTTTGGAATTGCCAGCTAGTTGGCAGGAAAACATCTGAACAGAAATCCAGGAACATGGCCCAAGAGGAAACGGCATGGAAAAGGCAAGAAGCAAAGACCAACTCAGTAGAGGAAAACACATTTTTGCAGAAGATGGAGACCACCACTCAACATGGATCAAGGCTCCTAGGTCTTCTGAGATGCAGCAGTAGGTTGCACCCAGTTGTGACATGTACAATATGTTTGAGATTAGATTGGAAAGACGTGGTCTTCCATCTACACAACAGTTGACACGAGAGAGTGCCAATAACATTACAAATTGGCTCCGAAGACTTCTGGTTGTCCTCCCAAGATGGCTTTCTTTGATGTCACATCTTTTTGAAGATATTCCACAAAATTAATGACAAGAGGTTATCCCTTAGGACAGGGTTTCTCAACCTTGGTCACTTTAAGGCTTGTGGATGTCAACTTCCAGGATTCCCCAGGCAGCATGGTCGGCTGGGGAAATTCTGGGAATTGAAGTCCACACCAGGGATCCTATTCAGCAGGTTCTGACAGGTTCTGGAGAACCAGTAGCGGAAATTTTGAGCAGTTCGGAGAACCAGCAAATACCACTTCTGGCTGGCCCCAGAGTGGGGTGGGAATGGAGATTTTGCAATATCCTTTCCCCAGGAGTGGGGGGGGAATGGAGATTTTGCAGTATCCTTCCCCTGTCACGCCCATCAAGCCACGCCCACCAAGCCACACTCACAGAACCGGTAATAATAAAAATTGAATTCCACCACTGGTTCACACATCTTAAAGTGGCCAAGATTGGCCAACCCTGACTTAAGAGAGTGGTAAATTTGTCAGTGGTAAATTTGCTCGAAATAAATAAACCAACAAAGTTGATAATGTCTGCAAAGGTTACATGATGATTTGCCTCTGGAAACCGTGGTTTGGATTTGTGGTTTGGCTTAGGGGAGGGTTTTGCCCGATGTTTTCATTTTCCAAGTCGTAAGAAAAATATGGCAATAAATGCATTTCCCTGTCTGCACAATCCAATTATCTATCCTTTTGACCGTTTGTAGATCCGATCTTGCCTTCAACGGCGTGTCATTTCAGGTGAGGTCTTAGAATTGCAAAAACTTTAGCCGATCAGTTGGGATATTCACAAATTGAGATTTTATGTAAGAGGAGATGGTAAACCTAGGCTCATTTTAGAAAACCGTTCAAGAAATATGAAGTTTTGTTTTTTTTTAAAGACAAACATCATTGCTTCTTAATATATTCCCTTCTTTTCTCCCAGTGATGTACTTCAGGAGATGACAGGAAAAAAAATACTTATTGATCACAACTTGGCACTGAACTACAGATTCAAGATGAAAGGCTCCTGTGAAAAGCCCACAAAAGCAGGGAATTTTAGACAATGAAATAAAATCCAAAGGGGAGCTGCTAAAATCCAGGGGGTGGGGGAAAGGGGGGGTGCAACCACCCTCCATGTTTAAGTAAAGAAAGTTATGTAAATAACGGGTACTAATGGCACCTAATTACATAAAATTGTTACTTAGAAATGGAAGTAAATAATCCAAAAATATGTAAAGGGGGAGGAGGGGAGAATCGGATCGTGAATTAAAATTAATTACTTTAAGCTAATTAAAATAAGAAGGGACAAAATGGAAAATGTGTTAATCACGCCGGAAACTGCCTTTTCTGTAGACATTTACATATGATTAGATGGAATGCAAATGGAGGATTTTGGCTCTTGCCAAAGAGAAGGTAAAGACTGGATGTTCATTGTTTCCCTAAAAAAGGTTTTTGGCTGGAAAAGCAGATTAATGTCAGGATTTAGTGGAGGTGAGGCTATCTTTTTCAAAACCAAAGAAGTCCATGGTAAAGGCATGAATAATCAGGGTCCACAAACACACCAAGCAATGCTGGATAGGCAACCAGCCAATGGACATCAAGAAAATCAGAGCTGGATTCAAAGGAGAAAGAAATCGAGAAATGATCTATAGAATAAAATGGAATAACAGAGTTGGAAGGGACCCTGGAGGTCTTCTAGTCCAACCCCCTGCTTAGGTAGGAAACCCTACACCACTTCAGACAAATGGTTATCCAACATCTTCTTAAAAGCTTCCAGTGTTGGAGCATTTACAACTTCTGGAGGCAAGTTGTTCCCCAAGATCTTTGGTGGAGGGATTAATGGATGGCGCCCTTCCTTTCTGGTTACAAAATATTGGCAGAGAAGAAAATTTGGTGGTATAGATTGGAAAACAGGCCTGGTTTAGCTGGCAGGGCAGCAATATAAATATACCAAACCTCCACATCAGGGGTGCTATTCAGCAGGTTCTGACAGGTTCTGGAGAACCAGTAGCGGAAATTTTGAGTAGTTCAGAGAACTGGGAAATGCCACCTCTGGCTGGCCCCAGAGTGGGGTGGGAATGGGGATTTTGCAATATCCTTCCCCCAGGAGTGGGGAGGGAATGGGGATTTTGCAGTATCCTTCCCCTGCCACGCCCACCAAGCCATGCCCACCAAGCCACACCACGCCCACCAAGCCACGCCCACAGAACCGGTAGTAAAAAAAAATTGGATTTCACCACTGCTCCACATCACTTAATGAACTGCCTTGTGCCTTAAGTACCCAGACAGAAAAGCAGACGGCTTAAAAGCAGGGAAGACAGAAAAGGGAGAACCTGTTATTTACTCAAACCTTGTAAGACATAAAGCTTTCTGCAGGAGATAAAAGGAAGAAAACTATCAGGGGGGAAAAAAAACCAAGAACTTCATTAAGTTGCAAATAGCCAGCGTTCAGAAGATGCATGTATTTTTTTCAGACAAAGGGAGGGAGAGATGCTGATCATTTCTTAAAAAGAAGCTTTGACATTTGCATTTCTCCCACCTGTGTACGGCAAACGCAGCAATTATGTTATTTGCATATGTTGAGAATGATGGTGCTTAACTCAGGTGAGAGGGAGGCCGTGTAGATCTGAACCTGCCAGAACAAAATAGCTGTTTTTCTCACCTCCTCTGGCTTCGGATTGAAATAAAACGAAAGGCATTTGTGTGTGTGTGTGTGTGTGAGTGAGTGTGTGTTTCAAGAAATGAAAGGTGTGTAGGCTGGACTATTGTTTGAGCGACTTGAGTAGTATGTGAAACATGGCAGATTAATGCCTGACCACTAATTTTTTTTCCCTACCTTTCCTCAAAAGAAATATATTTTGGTTGATCCCAACTATCCAGATGAAGCCACTTGGCTTTTTACAATTGGTGGAACATCTTCTTTGGATGGCCACCAAGGTTTAGAAGTTAGAGGACTATCGATGGCCACAATTTGCCAGCTTGGCCAGCCCAACCGAGCAAAATATATGTATATTTTAACTGTATTTTAATGTTTGTACTTGATGTTTTTACTTGGCTGTTCACCGCCCTGAGTCCTCAGGGAGAAGGGCGGTATACAAATTCAAAATAAAATAAAAATAAAATAAAATAAAATAAAAATAAAATAAAATAAAATAAAATAAAATAAAATAAAATAAAAATAAAATAAAATAATAAAATAAAATAAAATAATAAAATAAAATAATAAAATAAAATAATAAAATAAAATAAAATAAAATAATAAAATAAAATAAAATAAAATAAAATAAAATAAAATAAAATAAAATAAATCTGGGAACAAGAATATGCCTGCTGTAAAGCATGGTTTTTACAAACTTGGCCACTCTTAAGATGAGTGGATTTCAGTTCCCAGAATTCCCTGCTGGCCGGGGGATTCTGGAAGTTGAAGTCCACCCATCTTAAGATGGCCAAGTTTGGAAAATATTGTTGTAAAAAAAAAAATTAAAGAAGAGTTTTGAGACAGATAGATAAAAAATAAATCTTTTTTTCCCCTTCCTCCATAAATAGCCCCGTGAATTCCTTTGAAGCTACAGATCCCTTCCCCCCCACCCCTTAATAGGATTCCTATTCAGTTTTTCTCCTCCTCCACTGAAGGCACCTCAGTTCTGGTAAGTCCGTGTGTGTATTTTTCTTAAATTGATTCTTGATGGACTTAAAGTGAACGACCCACCTCTTCTCCAGGTATTTAAGGAATGGAGTTGGAACCCCAGCAAAATATTGTTCACACCTCACTGGAACCAGGTCAGGCAAATAATATGCTTTTCGAGTTCCCCAGCTACTTGTTGGCCTCCTCTTTCACATTTGCACACAAACACACACACACACAGAGAGAGAGAGACTGCTGCAGAATAGTTTAAGTGCTTCAGGCAAGGAAATGAACTGCCAGGTTCAGATGGATGTGATGGGAGACAGCAACACAAGTTTGAAAAGAGATCTTGGATGGCCTCAAGAGAACGCCGCAGCTTGTAATAAGTCAGGTCTATATAAATCTGCAGTCTTCTCTGCTGGCCTTCACAGATCCATTGAGTGCATGTCCTTCTTTTTTCAAAGCCCCACCATGTTCCAATATTTGAGGGGCTGCCCCAAAGAAGAGGGGGTTCCACCTATTCTCCAAAATACCTGAAGACAGAATGAGAAGCAACAGATGGAAACGAGTCAAGGAGAGAACCAACCTAGAACTAAGGAGAAATTTTATCGTGGCCTGTTGGCCGCCGGCCTATCCAGCAGCCAAATCAGAGGAGGAGGAGGAGGAGGAGGAGGCGTGGGAGTCAGGAACAGCATCAAGGCAACCTGAGAGCTCCAAGGGGGAAGAGGGAATGGAGTTGGCCAAGAGAGAGAGAGACAAAGGCAGAGCCTGGGCCATCCATCAGCCCTCAGATGGAAAGTCAACAGCCCCCAGGTCTGGAGGTGGCTGATGAGGAAGAGGAGGAACAACTGGATCCAATGCCTGACGCACAGATGCACAGAAGGCAGAGGAGAGGAGAGCAGTGGAAATCTATGGGCCGGTCCTTGGTACGGAAGAACCACCCCTGCTAGCGAAGCCCACCCTGCTCCCTAGCTCTGGGGATCAAAGGCAGGGGGCGGAGATGAATAGATGTGGCAGACAAGTATTCATCTTCCAGCCAGATGGACTGCGGTGAGAAAGAGACTTTTTGCCGGGGCTGCTGGTGCTCCTAATTAAGGGAATCTTTGAATTCACTTCAGAGGGTTTGTCGTGTTCGGCGAGCTGGGTCACAACAAATTTCCTGAAGAGGGAACAATTAAGTACTGGAACGGAAGTTGCCTCCAGAAATTGTTGGGTGCTCCATCGCTGGAGGTTTTTAAGAAGAGATTGAACAGCCATTTGTCCAGGATGGTATAAGGTTTCCTGCTTCTGCAGAGGGTTGGACTAGAAGACCTCCAAGGACCCTTCCAACTCTGTTATTCTGCTGATTTGTTACACACTAAAACTGCACAACGGCAGCAGGCAAATCGGAAGGCTAAAATTGTCCACACCTGTTCTGCAGCATTTATCAGACAGCTGGAGGCAGAATGGCATTTTACAGTCTTACTTCGTGCCAAGAGCACATCACCATCAGATATTATGGGCTGTCTCAGGCGAGGAATATCACAAAGCAGGTCACCCACCATTTCTTGTTCGTTCGGCGGCAGCTCATACCAAGCAACCTCAAGCACTGAATTGCCGTGAAGAAATCCTCCAATGCTCACTTTGGCAGAAATGCCCACTTGTGCGCTTGTTACCCCTCGTGAATATGAGCCAGTTGCCAAGCATCTAAATTTTAATCACGTGACCATTGGGGATGCTGCAACGGTTGTAAGTGTGAAAACGGTCATAAGTTACTTTTTTCAGTGCCGCTGTAACTTTGAGCGGCCACTAAATGAACTCAGGGCTACTTGTACAGCTTTCAGGACCAAGGACAGTTCCCAGGTTGGAGACTTTGCTCCGGTGGATTATGAAGCACATTTTACTTTACTTTACTTTTTTATTTTATTTGATTTGTATACTGCCCTACTCCTGAAGGACTCAGGGCGGTGAACAGCCAACAATAAAATACATAGATACAAAATTTAAAAAGCAGAAATAAAATTGAATGAAATAGTTTGGCCCAGACAGATTAAAACCCTAGTCAATTTAAAACAAATTTAAACTTTGAGGATTAAAAATATTAAACATATTAAAATATTAAAATTATTTTAAAAAGAGGGAGAAAGTTAGGCCAGGCCCGCCTGGTGAAATAAAAACTACATCTGCCCCCTCCCATTTCAAAACTGCCTCTTTCTCTAAGATGTGGGAACCTTAAATGAGAAACTTCCTAAACTGGATTGCTGGCTCATCGCACGTGAACTCACTATTAGTGAAAATCTCTGCAACTGAAATGCACTGAAATACTTGCTACTATTAATATACTATTCATGTATTTGGCCCGGTATCAAGGATGACCTTAAACTTAATGTTTTCTGAATAGTTTTTATTCCAGAGCTATAATTGCACTCAACAACGAACTAAAGGGCCACCATCAGTGAGCTGTTGGACAGCATTACTTGGTCTGTTGTGTGGATGTTTGGGTGGTTTAGGGGTGGGTAATTGTGGTGGGTGGGAGTGTTTGGGGATTATTATGTGTGTTGGACCTGGTCTTTGGGTGTTAAGTGAATTTTGTTGTATGGGTATACTGGGTATACACGTACAATGACAATAAAGTTATTTATTTATTTGTTTGTTTGTTTGTTTGTTTGTTTGTTTGTTTGTTTGTTTGTTTGTTCATTTAAACTGCTATGTATGCAGCTGAGATTGAAAATGAGACCCTCAAGAGGGGATCAGGGTTTCTGTTGGAATCCCCCAAATTGCCGAAAGTTTGCACAGCATGAGAAAAAAAAAGTGCCATTCCATGCAATGTTGTAGATCTCCCATGCAACCTCCTGAGATGTTGGTGAGTGAAGTCTTGTTCAGACAAAACCTTCCATTTCTGGAATTCCATAATTCCATAACTTCCACCCTGAGTGGATAAAATCAATTTAGATTCAAACCCCCCCCCCCACTCCTCTCCCAGTCTTATGTGGAGAGACCAGGAAGTGAAGTTCAACCCATATTCTGCCATCTTGCTTTTGCTAATGGTCCCTTCCCCTCTTTCTTTTCTCCATTTACAGAAGACCAACATAGACGGTGGAGGGAGGGGGGAGGTTGAATGGGGAGGAGGAGGCAGGAAATAGGAAAGAGCCTGAGAATATTCATTCTCTCCTCAAAAACCATCTGCGGAAATGACTTCCCGTGCTGAATTGCACTTTTAAATAAATGGAGCTAATTAAGTAATTGCCTACATTATTAAGACTACTTTTGCTCCGACAAGAGAAATTTGCATTGTGGCTCACTTCGTTGGTATCGGAGTAGAGAATTGCCAACGAAGGTGGGATGACCTATAAACAAACCTCATCACATTCAGAGAAAGGGGGAAATGTAGGACAGAGAGAGAGAGAGAGAGAGAAGGATAATTTTGAGAGTGCCTCGGCGGGAACATTCTCAGCTGCAGAAATACCTGCAATTAAAATCCTCTATTTTGCTATACCCCACCCCCCAAAGGGCTGATAAATGCGCCTCGCAGTTCGGCAAAATGCAGGTTTTGCCGTCAGTTCAAGTTCAGTTCGGAGACGGAATGAATGTGGCTCATTTACTTAGAGTCACAAGAATTGGGAAGCATTTAATAACAATAACTCAATCATCATCATCATCATCATCGTGACACAGTCCTAACTAACCCAGGGAAGATACAGCCATGATTCACTGGAACCGCTATAAAAATGAACATGGGCCACTAAAGAGGGAAGACAGAGTCAAAAAAGGAGTCAAAAAGGAGCAGGTGGAAATATTGTAGGATTTCCAAACACAAACTTGGCTCAAAAACAACACCGATTTCACTGTGGTTGAAGAGAAGGCAGCATGGAGAAGGCAGCTGCTCAAAGGAAAACATCATTTAAATGGCCTCATGGAAGAGATGCTGTCAAGCCTGAATTTGACCGGGATTGTTTGTATCCTGGGTTATTCTCCCATGAATTCAATTTGACACAACTGAAGCGGGGAGAGCTGAGGTGGATGGAGTCTTCAGCCAAAACAACATAGCTAGCCGATGAGTCAGAGACATTCCAATGGCTGGCTGGCCAGAGGAGGAAGAGGAGAGAAGTCGCCAAGCAACCAACTCTCATTCTGGTTGGACAGTGTGACATATTGTTTTGGAAAATGGAGAAATGTTTACTTATAGTGGGGTGGAAAGCCCGGAAACTTTTAGTATTGGCTTTCCACCAGTTAGTGCCAAGATGGTGTATCTAAATAAATTTGTTCTATGAGGAAACAGGATGCCTCGGAGTTCGATTTGTGATGGGCACATTAATTGGAACCTGACATTTGCCTGCAAAGCTTCAGTATGGGAAACGCCTTCCAAAGTTGGGTTGAATTTGCAAGGACTCAAAGGGCAACCTTTCACTGAGAAAGCTGATGTTTCCATCATGGACACTTCAGTGTGCGATACATTTCCTGTCATATGGAGAAAGCAAGAAAATGCTCAGGAGACCAGAATCCCAAATCTAAGAGGAGAGATGAAGGAACTGGAAAGATGGACCCTCGTGAAGAAAAAGATGGGAAAGGAAAGATGGTACTAGCTCTCTTTGGTTAGGATAGTCTTACGTGTGGAAAGAGATAAGATAAAACTCCTAAAGAGATATTCGTTTGACTTACTAAGATCAGTTCCTTTATATCTTGGTTATTTTTCCCCCAAGATCTTGATCTGCTCAATAAATTATGGTCCAATGTTTTGCCTGCACTCATGGATGAGATAAGGGTTGTGCACCAATGCAACCTGTGATTTTTGGTTTCATTATCTCCTTGTTCTTTCAGCAAGCAGAGCTGAACCGACACAAGAAAATCCGTAGGAGACATGAAAATTGCAGAGCAGTATAAAGCCTATTCTAATGATGGGGTGTCTTATTCTCTTAAAATCGAGCTTTTCATGGTTCCAATGTCTTCTTTTCAGATGCAACGGGATGCATGCATTCCCTTGTACTTTCTTCTCCCGCCCAGGATGAAAACATCTCAAGATGCCCAACTCTGGATCCATCCACCATACTTGACCAGTTATTCCATTTAAGAGGAAGATCAAAAACGTCATCAAAAAAGCACAACAAAGAATGTTCTTTCAGCACCAACTCAGGAAGCTCAACCTGCCCAAGGAGCTGCTGATCCAGTTCTACAGAGAATTATTGAGTCTGTCATCTGCACCTCCATAACTGTCTGGTTTGGCTCTGCAACCCAACAAGACAGACACAGACTTCAGAGGATCATTAGAAGTGCAGAAAAAACCATGGCTACCAACCTGCCTTCCACTGAGGACCTGTATACTGCACGAGTCAAAAAGAGGGCTGTGAAAATATCTACAGACCCCTCGCATCCTGGACATAAACTGTTTCAACTCCTATCCTCAAAACGAGGCTATAGAGCCCTGCACACCAGAACAACTAGACACAAGGACAGTTTTTTCCCAAACGCCATCACTCTTCTAAACAAATAATTCCCTCAACACTGTCAAACTATTCACTAAGTCTGCACTACTATTAATCTTCTCATCATTCCCATCAGCCATCTCCTCCCACTTATGATTGCATGACTGTAACCTTGTTGCTGGTATCCTTACAATTTATATTGATATTGTTTCCTGATTGCTTATTTGTAACCTATGACTACCATTAAGTGTTGTACCTTATGATTCTTGACGAATGTCTTTTTATATACACTGAGAGCATCTGCACCAAAGACAAATTCCTTGTGTGTCCAATCACACTTGGCCAATAAAGAATTCTATTCTATTCTATTCTATTCTATTCTATTCTATTCTATTCTATTCTATTCTATTCTATTCTATTCTATTCTATTCTATTCTATTCTATTCTATTCTATTCTCATTCCATTCCATTCCATTCCATTCTATTCTATTCTCATTCCATTCCATTCTATTCTATTCTATTCTCAACCCTTCCCCTTAAAGGCGGTTGAGTCTTCTTAGCTTTGTCATCCTCCTACAGATGAGAATTGGCCAGGATGCCCTCCACCTGCCAGATCTCCCTCAGTGACATCACAATCCTGTTCCATAATTATTTTGCTCGTCTCGGCCTTAGGGAGCTTCCTGAAAGATGCTAAATTTCATAGGACTGTTTGGGAGATGCCGACAAGAAGGTTCTCTCCAAATCCAGAGGCGCTTCAAAAATGCCGACATTTTGAACATTTTGAGCTGTGTTCAGGGGAGGGGAAAGGGAGAGGAGAAGAGGAGAGGAGAGGAGAGGAGAGGAGAGGAGAGGAGGGGAGGGGAGGGGAGGGGAGGGGACGGGAGGGGAGAGGAGGACAGCCACTTGTCTCAAGTAGTATAGGGTTTCCTGCTTGAACCAGGGATTGGACTAGAGGACCTCCAAGGTCCCTACCAATTCTGTTATTCTGCTGTGCACCATAGCAGCTGTGATGCTGGAAGATCAAAGAGAATAAGCCCTAGTTCCACACATTTTTCCCTTGAAGCTGAACAGATAATATTGACAGGTGTGTCTGCTGGTCTCGCAGCAGCTACAAGCAGAGGGGCCTTGCTCTCTTCCTCTAGCCTGATGGTAGGGATTGAGTACATTTTGAGCCAGCATAAATCAAACAAAGCTTGGGTAGATCTGCCGGTGCCAAGAGAGAGCATCACACCTTTGAAATCAGCACCATCATACTGACACAACATGCGTATCCTCTCCAGGAGTCCCCTGTATCTTGGGGTTGAATGGCTAGATGTCAGTCCTCAAGAACCAAGAACAACACAAGAAGACAATTTAGAGCAGTTCCCTTTATTGTTCTTCACCTATAGACAGAATCTTGCCAGGTTAAAGCAACTAATTAAAGATTAAAGCATGACATATATACTCTGTGAGCTGCTAAGGGAAGGTCTGCCTTTGCCCTCTTCCTGCCTACCAGGCAATCCAAGCTCTGCTGCTGCCTCTTGGTGCTCTGGGAAAGAGCCCCTCCCTCCTGGGACTCCAGACTACATTCCACCACAATAAAATAGCCAAACAGGCCATATAAATCAGAGAATCCTTAAATTTGAATCCTTAAAATCCTTCCCTAAGAATTAGCCAGTCACCCAAGTTTAATCATCTCAAGTAACAACATTGCCAAAAAGGCATTAAGAGTTGTTAACCTAATCTTGCGTAGCTTCTTCTCTGGTAATATTGTACTACTAACTAGAGCATACAAAACATTTGCTAAACCAATTCTCGAATACAGCTCATCTGTCTGGAACCTGCACGGCATATCGGACATAAATACAATCGAGAGAGTCCAGAGATATTTTACTAGAACAGTCCTCCATTCCTCTACCCACAATCAAACACCTTATGCCACCAGACTTCAAATTTTGGGCTTAGACAACTTAGAACTATGCCGACTTCAGTCTGACCTAAGCATAGTACATAAAATTATCTGCCACAATGTCCTACCTGTCAATGACTACTTCGGCTTCAACAATACACAAGCAAATAATAGATACAAACTCAACGTAAACCGCTCCAAACTCGATTGCAGAAAATATGACTTCAGTGACAGGGTGGTCAATGCCTGGAATACACTACCTGACTCTGTAGTTTCTTCCCCAAACCCCCAAAACTTTAACCTTAAACTGTCTACTGTTGACCTCACCCCATTTCTAAGAGGTCTGGAAGAGGCGTGCATAAGCGCACCAGCGTGCCTTCCATCCCTGTCCTAATATTCCTTTTTACTCTTACTCTTTTCATGTATTCAAATTATGTTTATACTTTTACCTGTTATCTTATATATGCTTGACAAATAAATAAAATAAAATAAATAAAAGTTCCAACTCAGATTTGTCCTTCCCAAATCAGGCTGTGGATTTCCTGCCTTCCTTCTCTTCTCCCACACCGAAAGCCATTCAATGTCTCGTCAAACAGCGAGATGGGCGGCAAATAAATGTGATGATAATAGTAATAAAGTAATAATAACCAGTCCTTCTCCTCTTCCTTTCCTAGCTGGGCCCGTCGACTGATTTGCACTTCCATCTTTTCTTACCCTCATTCATTCATTGCACAAAGGCATCATCACAATTATTATTCTTATTATCCCTGCCGCTGCGAAACTCATCACACGTTATGCTATTTGCATCGCAGCGCCGAAGGTTGCAGGTTGAGGCAGGAAACTTGTGTCTGTTGTTATTACAGCAATCCGACCAAGTGAGAATTGGGTTGGCGAGGGGTTGGCTGGAGATGGGGGGGGGAGAGTATTTCTCGGAGCAGGGAAACTGAGCAAGGCTTCTCTAAAACGGTACACAGGTAGCCCTCGACTTACAACAGTTGTAAAATGGATTTGTTTCATGACGGTAGCATCTGCTTAATGGCCGCCTTGTTTGCTTAACAACCAGGGAAATCTGCTTAACCAGCATGACGAACAAAAAATGTCAAAAAATTGGGTCCAGTTGTGATGCCTCAACTTACAACTTGAACGGTTTTCAACGACTGTAATTCCAGTTTCAAAGTTTGTAAATGGAGAACTACCTGCGGTGACTCCCATTATCCTGACTAGATGCTTATGTCAGCCCTAAAAGCGAATCTGGCTGAGGCCACCTTGGAGGCTTCAGGGTTGCCACAAGGAAGAAGAAGGAATAGGGAAGGGGGGGGGAAATAGATAGCTGGGGTTTTGTAGTCAAGACAAAACGTTTTCCTGTGGGAACCAAGGTCATTCCAACAGGTGGTTGGGGAGAGGAGGAGCAGAGTAACCAAGCAACCAGCCAGCACCTCGATTGGACAACGTGAGTGATGCCTTGGGGGAAGGGGGGAACTTTTACTTTTTAATCTGGTGAAAACCGCGGGAACCTTCAGAGTCGGTTTTCATCAGTTGTGCCAACATGATGTATCCAATCAATCGTTCCTTGAGGACTCTACCTGCCTCGGAGTTCTGCTTTCTTTGGGTGCATTACTTGGAACATTGACAATTTAGCCACGCAAGAAGGGAAGATACCAATTGTAAGCCACATATCTGGAGATTCCCAGGGAAAGGAATTCTGCCCTATGAACATTGGGCTCTGTTCATTCAATACTCTGAGCCACCCACCGTGATTTGGAACCCATGGTCAGGATTTGCACAACAACAAGATGGACTAGCTCCCAACGAGAACCTCACCCTGCACACGATGGAGCTAATCTCTATGAGCTGAAAGCTGTTTGAGAATTTCTTGAGATGCTCGGCTGAAGTTGGAAGTTCCTATGCATAGGCTCTATGAGGGTGGGCAACGGTAGCCCTTTTATGACCTGTGGACTTCAACTCTCAGAATTCCTCAGCAGAATAACAGACTTGGATGGGACCTTATAGTTCCACCCACTGCTCAAGCAGGAAACCCTGGCCTAGACCATTCTGGATAGAAGATTGTCCAGTTTCTTCTTGAAAACCTCCAGTGATGAAGCACATACAACTTCTGAAGGCAAGCCCTTCCTTCCTTCCTTCCTTCCTTCCTTCCTTCCTTCCTTCCTTCCTTCCTTCCTTCCATCCTTTCCTTCCTTCCTTCCTTCCTTCCTTCCATCCATCCTTTCCTTCCTTCCTTCCTTCCTTCCTTCCATCCTTTCCTTCCTTCCTTCCTTCCTTCCTTCCTTCCATCCTTTCCTTCCTTCCTTCTATCCTTTCCTTCCTTCCTTCCTTCCATCCTTTCCTTCCTTCCTTCCTTCCTTCCTTCCATCCTTTCCTTCCTTCCTTCCTTCCTTCCTTCCTTCCATCCTTTCCTTCCTTCCTTCTATCCTTTCCTTCCTTCCTTCCTTCCATCCTTTCCTTCCTTCCTTCCTTCTTTCTTTCTTTCCTTCCTTCCTTCCATCCTTTCCTTCCATCCTTTCCTTCCTTCCATCCTTTCCTTCCTTCCTTCCTTCCTTCCTTCCTTCCTTCCTTCCTTCCTTCCTTCCTTCCTTCCCCCTCCCTTCCTCTGGTTATGGTAATTGTTCTCACTGTGAGGAAATTTCTCCTTAGTTCTAGCTTGGTTCTCTCCTTGATTAGTTTCCATCCGTTGCTTCTTGTCCTGCCTTCAGCTGCTCTGGAGAATAGGTTGACTCCCTCTTCTTCATGGAAGCCCCTTAGATATGGGAAGACTGCTATCGTGGGAATTCTGGGAATTGATCAAGTCATAAAAGGGTCCATAGTTGCACACCCCTGGGTTATAGCCATGTCTGATCAAAGGCAATTCAGTCAATTCCAATCTTCTGGAAAGACATGAGTCTCGTTTTCCTTCCAGGACCCTAAATAAAGAAGAAGGCCCTCTATTTTACGGGGGGCAACTCCTTCCTTCCTACCCTCGCATTTCATAGTTTCCCACCAGCCATTTCTGTTCGGGCAGCCCAAGGAACACAGTTGGCAAGCTCGCAGTCATTTCAACTTCTGGAGAACGCTGCAGCAGCATGAAGAGACAAGTCCAACGTGCCAGGAATCGCTTGGAATTTATTTTTATTTTATTTTTTTTTAAAAAGCCACGCTGGTAGACAGCTAATGATACAGGGCCTCATGGAGAGAAAGGACTAAGACTGATCGAGCAGCAGGAAGCTCTTCTGAAAGAAGTCCGGGAGTTTTTTCCTGCCGTCACGATAATCGGCAATCAACCCGCTTAAGGCTCACAAAGGCTCTTCCAGACATTGTATAATCAGAGCCTGAAGTAACCTTGAGATTTTAGCAAAGCCCTTGGAAAGTAAAACCTCAATGGGACCCAGCACGCAGTTACAGCAATGGAGAAGGATCTGGTGGGAAGTCAAAGACACCTGCTTTAAGCACCGGATGATTTCAAAACCCTTTTATGTGACCGTATGGACCTGGTCGCTGTAGAAGTTGATCACACCGGCATTAACATTGCATTAAACTTTGATGGGCAGCATCTTAGCAGCGGTTACCAGGTTTTCAGACACAATGGGGATCAGGTTCCTATAACCTTGGCTACCAAGCTTGCAATCCCGGAGACAAACATTTCAGCCAAGCTGAAAATCTTGAGTATATAACCGCAATAAACTTGCGCGATATTCACTGCTCAGCGTAAGATCTAGAGGTGCAAGGACCTTCAGGAACTGCAATTTCCATGGCTCCAATAGCTACTCTGCTCTCTGAGGAGCCTAGGTATATTGCATATACCGATGTTGACATCTATTTCTTGACCAAAGGACCATGAATGGTTCTTCCACCAAATTGCTGAAGATCTCATTGACTTATGTAGGTTGGGAATCCTAAAAATGGCCACTTGTACATGAGAAGAGCATAGAATGAAGAGGGGTGAGGGAGAAGGATTCTGCTGACCAGCTAGCATCCTTTGAGGGATCTCAGGATCTTCATGAGCCATCTCCCAGACCAAGGGTCTCCAATCTTGGCAACTTTATGACTTGTGGACTTCAACTCAGCATGGCTGTCTGAGGAACTCTGGCAGTTGATGTCCACAAGTCCTAAAGTTGTCAAGCTGGAGACCTACATGATACAATTATGAAACAGCCCAAGGAGCTTCCTGTTAATCTAACTCACTTGGGTTGAGCGGTCATTGACTGGTAAGGATATTCACAGCTGATTTGTTTTACAGTACTCTCAACCTATGGAGGTTTAGCTTTCTCATTTATCACCTGTACACCTCTTTCCTTGCCTTCTCAGGGAAAACGGATCATGATAAATCATTTATTTATTCAGTCTCCATCTCCTGTGCTTTCTTCCCACCCCAACAGACATTCATAAACCATAGCAGGTAAAACCTCCAAGACCGAATTTATGAGAATATAATTTTCACGTTGGGCTTTTCACATACAACAGCCTCCTTCAACTGGTTGGATGGGAAGCTAAAATATCGGCCTTGCCCAAGGGGAAGACAGATCTCAGCCAAACGAGATCAAATAATCCATAAATGCCATCAGCCCTGGAGTCATAAGCATGAGAAGCCGTTGTAAGTCACTTTTTTCAGCGTGGTTGTAATTTAGGCCACTACATGTACGGTTGTAAGTCCAGGACATATTGTACAGGGTTCAGCCTTTGTAGCATGCTCTCTTTCCCTGGACAATGTTGGTCATCGCAAGTGAAACAAGATCTTTGCACAGAGAAGCCTTAGCAAAAAATACTGCTTCACAAATTTCCTTTTTTTTTTCTTCTTCTTCAAAAGGCAACTGGACTGTTCTTTTTTTAGAAGAAGAAGAAGAAGAGGAAGAAGAAGAAGAGGAGGAGGAAGAGGAAGAGGAGGAGGAAGAGGAGGAGGACGAGGAGGAGAAGATGAAGAAGAGAAGGAGGAGGAAGAAGAGGAGGAGGAGGAAGAGGAGGAAGAGGAGGAAGAGGAGGAGAAGAAGAAGAGGAGGAGAAGGAGAAGGAGAAGAAGACGAAGATGAAGAAGAACAGGAGGAGGAGGAGGAAGAGGAGGAGGAGGAAGAAGAAGGAGGAGAAGAAGAAGAAGAAGAAGAAGAAGAAGAAGAAGAAGGAGGAGGAGGAGGAGGAGGAGGAGGAGGAGGAGGAGGAGGAGGAGGAGGAGGAGGAGAAAAAGGAGGAGGAGAAAAAGGAGAAGAAGAAGGCGAAGAAGAAGAAGAAAGAAGAAGAAGAAGACATTTCACTTCTCATCTAAGAAGCTTCCTCAGTTCTGATGGGATCCTTCCCTCTTCCTTCCCTCAGAACTGAGGAAGCTTCTTAGATGAGAAGCGAAATGTTTTCTTCTTTTCTTCCTCAAGGTAAAAAAAACCAACCCAGTTGCCTTTTGAAGGAAAAAACAAAGCACCTTGGAGATAACTATGATCTGGATGAATGAGAACCTCCACAGACTTATCCGTCACGGTTGTTGTTCAGCAGGTTTCTCCTTCCACCCTGCACCAAGCTGCCTTGCCACATCTAACGCAACTGTCACTTTCCATTGCGGCTGTGGGGGGGGGAGGGGAAGGGAGCGATCATTTCTCATTAAGGAAAGGACACGGCGAGCTACGCTGTTCAATTGAACTTGGAGACCTCCGTTTTGTACAGCACAAAACATGAAATATTAATGGCAGTCTCCTGACATGGACGTGTAAGAGTTCCTTTGTCTCTTTGCCGTGTTACAATCCACACACTGTGGGGCTTTGCTTGGTTTTGTTTTGTGTTCACAAAGGCTGCCGGATCTGCTGAGCACAACGTCCTACAGATGTGGCTGAGAAGTGGAATCGCTTGACCTCCAGAAGTTGTGGATGCTCCATCGCTGGAGGTTTTTAAGAAGAGATCGGACAGCCACTAGTCTGAAATGGTATAGGTATAGGATCTCCTGTTTGAGCAGGGGGCTGGACTAGAAGACCTCCAAAGTCCCTTCCAACTCTGTTCTTCTGTTGATTAGTGGAATAGCTTGACCTCCAGAAGTTGTGGGTTCTCCAACACTGGAGGTTTTCAAGAAGAGACTGGACAGCCATTTGTCCAGAAAGATGGAGGGCCTCCTGCTTGAGCTGGGAGTTGGACTAGAAGATCTCCAAGGTCCCATCCAGCCCCAAGATTCTATGATTCTGAGATAAATAAGATAGATGGATGGATGGATGGATGGATGGATGGATGGATGGACGGAGGGAAGAAGGAAGGAAGGAAGGAAGGAAGGAAGGAAGGAAGGAAGGAAGGAAGGAAGGAAGGAAGGATGGAAGAGCTTGACCTTCAGAAGTTGTGGATGCTCCATCACTGGAAGTTTTCAAGAAGAGATTGGACAGCCATTTTTTTTTTAATTTGATTTATATGCCGCCCTTCTCTGGAGACTCGGGGCGGCTTACAATGCGTTAAGCAATAGCCTTCATACTTGTGTATATTTATACAAAGTCAGCTTATTGCCCCCACAAACTGGGTCCTCAATTTACCTACCTTAGAAAGGATGGAAGGCTGAGTCAACCTTGAGCCTGGGGAGATTCGATCTTACTTTAATTGCAGACAGCTGGTGTTAAATTACAGTCCTCTGTCTGTTGAGCTATCCAGGCTCTGAAATACTATAGGGTCTCCTGTTTGAGCAGGGGGCTGGACTAGAAGACCTCCAAGGCCCCTTCCAACTCTGTCTGTTATTCAGTTAAGTCACAATCAGAGACCCACAATACAGGACAGGCAGTCCTCAAATTGTGACCACCACTGAGCCCAAAATTTAAATCGCCAAATGAGAAATTCGTGAAGTGAGTTTCCCCCCACATTTTATGACTTTTCTTGCCGCATTTGTTAAGTGAATCCCTGCAGTTCTTAAATTAAAAACACGGTCGTTAAGCGAATCTACCTTCCCTATGGACTTGGCTGGTCAGAAGGTCACAAGAAGGGATCACGTGACCCTGAGATACGGCAACCTAAGTCCTAAGTGTGAGTCAAGCATCCGAATGTAAATCACGTGATCGAGAATGGATGCTGCAATGGTCATAAGTGTGAAAAAACGGTCATAAGTCGCTTTTTTCAGTGCCGTTGTAACTTCGAACATCACTAAGTGTAAGTCAAGGACTTAGGACAAGGACTACAAGTCAAGGTTGTCCTTGACTTACACTAAGTGTAAGTCAAGGACAACCTGTATCAGATATTTACTGGCTGTGTTTCCTCCTCCCCCAACTTATCGCTTTTAGTCCTGCTTTTCTTCCGAGACTCACGTGGGTATTTGAAATATCATTTTTTTTTAAAACAAAAAAAAAATTCTATCTCTGCAATATATAAAATAAATCAGATTGCTCCACGCAGCTCCCGTTCCCTTTATACCGCCAGCTAAAGCAGCTACATAAATATCCATCTTATTATTGGATTCTCTCTCTCGTACCTTTGGAATTGCACCATCCCAGATGTCTCGCTTAATTTGCGTTACCTGGCCACCAGATTTTATCCCTTCACTCTTGATTTGTTTTGAAGGGTGAAACAAAGTGGTGGCCTAATGCTATTTTTCATACTGGCTCGAAAAGCCACGTTAACTAACTCCGTGACATGTTTAGAGGAGATGATAAACCAACTGCCGATGAAATATAGACCTTTTCCTTCCATTTACAGCAATGGATCCCAAAGCTGAGAGATGCATTTCCGCCAAGAAATCTCATGGAAATTTTATGATCCAAAATTCAGCCTCCGGTGTGCAATTCAGCCTAGAGCAGGGGTTTGCAACCTTAAACACTCAAAGAGCCAAAGATTAGCACCCAAAACAGGCAACATCTCATTGCAATGCAAATATCACCAGCAATTAGCAAAGCTAGCATGGAAAAATTATGATCATAGAGGAGATAAGAGCATCCGTTTATCCAAGGGTGGTCCCCCAGGGAGGGAAAAAAAAAACCCTCTATTAATGCAGTGGTTTCATTCTTCAGTAAATGAAAATCCAACTATTGTAAAAAAAAGAAACAAGGAACAATTTGCTCTATTGGCATAATAATTTGCTGTATTAGTCCTTCGCCTAACGGAGAAGATTATTTTTAAAAAGTGCAACTCGACGTTTGGAGAATTCTTAGTCTCGCTTGTCTTTTAGGGCTCGGAATGGAAATTCAAAGCTCATCTTTTGCCTCTCTTTCTTCAAAAGTTCTCACGTTATGGTCCTACCCTGGGGTGACCAATTTGGGGCCAAAGAACCTGGAGGAGGCCTATTAGTTGACATCCGAAGCCACAGTCAAAGGCCAGGACATCTACAGGGAAGGAAGGATAAAAGGTCTACCAACATCAAAGTGTTGCATCACACATCCAACAGATGTGAGAAACTCTGGCCCGGCATAGATCACAGCTGCCCTGTTGACTTTTCTGCAGATGGCCTTGGCCAGAGGTGAAAAAATTATATCACAGAGAGGAAACTGTGACTCGGTTCATCTCACTCATGACGACATTCTTATATTTTGATAAATTTCCATGGAGGTTCTCAGGTCATGCTTGTCCCAAAGCTCTTTTCCAAAAGGCAGCTGGATCTTGTTTTTCCTTGACGATGTTTCACTTTTCATCCAAGAAGCTTCTTCAGTTCTGACTAAGTGTCAGGATGTCAGAAGTGAAGAAGCTTCTTGGATGAGAAGCGAAACGTCTTCAAGGAAAAACAGTTGCTTTTTTAAAAAAGCACATTGGGGGACAATTTTGATAAAATTCCGGTTGCATAGCTGGACTGACCCAAAGTCTCAATGATCTCTCTCCCTCTCCTTTAATTTTCTGAGAAAACCAGGGGTGAAATGCTACCGGTTCGGTGGCAGCGCGTGGTTTCGGAGAACTGGTAGCGGTGGCAGTGCGAGGCTCCACCCACCTGCCCGGACATCGTTACTTCCTGGTTCTAACCAGGAAGTAACCTGTTTTTGACCTTCTGCGCATGTGCACATGATGCACACATGTGCACAAGCAAAGCGAGCACATGTGCACGGAGTGCGCACTTCCAAACCAGTAGGGAAGGCCAGTAGATTTCACCCCTGGAGAAAACCCACAAGCTACATAATTCCCCTCAAGGACGGATGGGCTCTAATGTGGTTTTTCCTGTTTCTCTCTTGAAAAGAACTTGAAATTTGCATTTTAATATCGTGCCTCCTTCTTCCTTTTGCAAACTGTGATTGCCTTGAGCCGCCAAAAATTCCAGAAGCAACTATTCACACAGAAAATGAGTCAAAAATTGCCTCCCTTTCCCCAAATACCTGGATCCACCAGCAGAATGCACAAATACCGGAAAGAAACACACATTTTGGATTGTGCTCCGTTCACAATGGCTTTTGATCTCTGGGGGGGTCACTTGCATAATGTCCATGTAGGCGGACTGGCCATTTTTTTTTGGTCTTAATTGCACTCGGGGTGTGATCATACATATGTCTTTGCAATAAATGCTCTATTCTTACACCAAGACTGATTTCCCCAAGTCCCTCAAATCACAGCCACGCATGCATTTGCAAAGCACCAGAAAAAACAATATCCCAGATGGTGTGCATTAAATTGACCATAAAGTTTATTTTAAAAAAAAAAAGAGGGAAAGAAAATAACTATTATAAACAGAATGTACAATCCCGGTGTGAATTTTGTTCCATAATATGTCCAATGAGTCCTCAGAAAAGGAGACATATATTGTTTTGCTCTAAATCAGGCGTCTCCAAACTTGGAAGGCTTACAACTTGTGGACTTCAGAGAAAGTTTACAACTTGTGGAACTCCCAGAATTTCCTCAGTCAGACAACTTTAAGACTTGTGGGCTTCAACTCCCAGAATTCCCCAGCCAGCATGGCTGGCTGAGGAATTCTGGGAGTTGAAATCCATGAGTCTTAAGGTTGTCAAGTTTGGAGATCCTGTTGAAGAATTTTAGTTCTATCATTCCAAGTCAGAAAACATTTAGTGTCAACTTGCAAAGCATCCCTGGCCTGCTCTCGAGTTGCCATAGGCAAGGGAGATGAGAAAACGGCGAAGCAGCACAACAGCCAAAAACAAAAGCACATTCCAGACATATCTCTCACAAGGCTGTCTCCCAGAGTTACCCACAGCAGCTGGAGGGAAGTGATCTCTACAACCTGCAAAATTGCTCTATTGGCGAATGTGACTGATGACACACCCTGGGGGAATGGGGGAAACAGGTTCAAGCCTGGGCAGTAAATTACATGGGGTCAGAGTTGACTTCACTTGGAACGTGCCGACATGAAGCACCTAATAAATAACTGGATTTCTTTTGAAGCTTGGCTCGAGGCTCATGATTTAATTAGGGCATCCATCAAATTTTAGGGTGGATATACTGTATAAGACGACCTACCTTTTTTGGTGAGGAAAACAAGAAAAAGAAATCTATCTCTGCCTCCCAGCAGTTTTGCCTCGTTGCAGCAAGCAGCAAACAGCCTGCTTTACTTTCATTTTCGTTTTCAACATAGCTTGATTAGCACAAGAAAAAAAAAATCTGCTCCTAGCAATTTACCTCCTTGCAGCAAGCAGTAGAGGCTCGCGCAGCAATAGGCGATGGCAATCTCTGCAGCCTGAAACAGCTGAGAGTCGGGAAGCCGATCCAACAGACAATCAACTTATGCTAATTAGGCTGTGCTGAAGTTGAAATGGGCTGTTTCTTCTTGCTGCTTGCTGCAGGAGGCTGGGAGGCAGAGGCCAAAGGGTGGGGGCCAGGGGGTGGGCAGGGCTACATTTGGTGTATAAGACACACCTAAATTTTCAACCCCTTTTAGGGGGGAAAAAGATGTGTCTTATACTCCGAAAAATATGGTATTTTGAAAAATATTCAATACGATTGAAGGCATCCATTGACCTGTGGCTGCCTTCATTCTTCTCTAGCCTTTCCTGGATCCATCAGTAGCAACTGACATTAGTAGCTTTATTCAGCACAAATGAGCCATAAAATTACTTCCTCAGAAGTTTTATGTTCGTTGATCCCCTCTGTCCTCCTTACTCGTAGAGCCTTCCCCCACCCAAAAATATGTTCTACCACCACTTAACAAAAATCCCAAATGCAACCTGATTTTTTTTTTTTAACTTTAAAAAGAAAAAAAAAACAACACCATACAATCAATGGCCCATTCTCCAAAACTCAACGTAACTTAGAAGGGATAAAATACCTCTTGAAGCAGAAAAATGAAAGCTTCGTCAAAATCAATACCATATATTGTAGCACACCTGCAAAAGAGGAAAGAATTCACCGACCAGGTCTTCCTTACAACCCTCACGTACCTGGTTCCCAGCTGTAAAAATCCCTTTCATCATTGTCAGAGAATTAGAAATAAAAGAGTTTTCTTCCAAAAACTCTTTAGGTGGGAAGAAAAAGATGATCTAACCTTGAAGACCGAATAGGCTTCTAATGGTCGATGCTATCTTAGATACCATCTCCATGTTCACCTGACACCGTTTTCCTTCCTCATCAGTCTCTAAATTGTTTGGAGAAGACCCTTCATCCCAAGCTGTATCAGATGGAAAGGAATTGACATATTTTAGCATGGTTGATCCAGCCAATCGGACAGTAATCTGTCAGATCTGGAAGCCATCGTTTGCATTGGCTCTTCAGGTCTCCCACGTTTAGTGCTGGGGGAAACTGGGAAGGGGGATTATATGGAGTCAGGATGATATGTAGTCATAATAACATTCCTTTCTCGGAGAGTCAAGGACATCTTGCCCTGCACCTGGACGGCTGGAACTGGGAGGCATCTCCAGTTGGGACGGTGCATTGATTGGACCATGTGATAAGACTTGTGGGTGCTGGGCAGGGACTTGGACTTTCCTTTGGGCGGGGAAAACCTGGAAGCTTTCAGATTTGGGTTTTCCCAGATGTGCCAATATGACATCTCTAATAAAATGGAACTTTGAGGAACTTCTAGCCTCGGAGTCTCCTTTCGTTGGGGGTGTTCCTTGGAACCCTGACATAATTCTTTATTTTTCTACCTCCTGCATCCTTCCCTCCTTTTGGAGATATATCAACATCAATTACAGAGTTTTACTGAAAAACTGGAGAAACCTCTATTCTTCTGGACACATGGGTGCCTAATCTCTTCTTGAAAACCTCCAGTTCTATTGCTACAGAGTTCAGAGAAAAACTGGAAGAACATCTAGTATTTTCACGGAATAAATACTTTGGAGAAGACAGGTTGGGGTGGAAAAATCTCCGTTTTTGTAGGATGGGATAGAGGTGGCTTGAAAGGGGAATAAACAAATCTTTTCGATTTATGGGAGGAAAAGTTGATTGATTGATTGATTGAATGAGTGGGTGAGTGAGTGAGTGAGTGACCACAGACAGGTTGTCCTAAACTTACAAGAGTTCATTTAGTGGCAATTCAAAGTTACAACGGCCGTGAAAAAAGTGACTTATGACCATTTTTCACAGTTACGACCATTGCAGCATCCCCCATGATCAAAATTCAGCCGCTTGGCATCTGACTCATACTTATGACGGCTTCAGTGCCTTGGAGTCACATGATTTTGCAACCTTCTGACAAGCAAAGTCAACGGGGAAGCCCGATTCACTTAATAACCACGGCGAGAAAGGTTGTAAAATGGAGCAAAACCCACTTCAATGTTTCACTTAGCAACAGAAATGTTGGGCTCGCTTGTGGACGTAAGTCGAGGAATGCCTGTAGATGATTTATCCCTACAAAAGTAGGGATAAAAATAGCCCTGGGGAATTCATTTGAAAGGAGGGAAGCCCTTACACCCCTTTTTTTTCTGGAGGCCCCCCCCCCGCTTTTGATTTGGGGGATGCCCTCCCTCCGCTGCCTTTCTCCACGCTGTCCCCGAGATATTGCAAAGTCCAAAAGTGGTTTTGGAGTCCGAAGTTGCAGATCAAGGATTTACAAATCACGTTCTGCACTCAGAATCACCAGTTATTGCTTTGGTCAAATTGCTTCCCTATTTCATTTAGCGGTGGCATCCAGCCAGAGGCCATTAACACTGCCAGCACTGCCACTAAAAAGGTTGCGGCAACATAAATTACAAAGCATTAAAAAAAGAAAAAGAAAAAAGAGTAAAGGAAAAAAAAGCAGCCAAGCCACCGACAATAAGTGTTTTTTTAAATTCATCCCGTTTTTGCAAACCTCCCCTTTCAAATATCTTCCTCGTGTATCCATGCCATCCGACCGATCGTGCGTCATTTTGAATTTCTCATTTAATTGATCTCTGGGCAGCCCCTTCCCGCTACAAATTAAGGCCACGTTTAAAGATGTTTTGTAAACCTAAACAACCTAGATTTTAAAACAGAGGAGAAACGAGGGAAGGAACGTGCGTACGAGAGAGACAAATTCCCTGCAAATTACTCTCGCTCCTGCCCATCTGAACTTTACAATCTATAAAAAGAATACAGCGTCATCAAAAAAGAAAAAAAAAATGATTCCTTGCATTACAAATGCATGGAATCACCGTCGGTATTTCTTGCTGTCTGACGTTCTCTGGACTGGCATCGTTCCAGAATAAAATCAATGTTGTCCATGATCCAACCCGGATCCTGTAGGGCACTTGGTTTTGGCCATTCCCAGAAATGACCAAGAAAAAAGCCAGTCTTGCAAAATGTTCTTTTACAGAGAAAATTTGGGGGTGAGGGTGTCAATATCATAATCAGATGCTTCCCTCTGCCAAGAATCCCACATATTTGGTACAGACATTTTATTTTCGGATGTGAGCCTTCAAAACCTTCACCCAACTTCTAACGTGCCTTGGTTACTAGATAGACCAGGTGTCCCAAAGGTGCTTTTTCAAGAGGCAACTGGACTTTCTGGTTTTTCTTTGAAGACTGAAGAAGTGTCATGGATGAGAAGTGAAACGTCTTCAAAGAAAAAACAGAAAGTCCAGTTCCTTCTTAAAAAAGACCTGTGGGACAACCCACAGGTTGGACTGGAGGACTGAAAACCTCCATAGATATTCTTTTGAAAATGTTTTACTTCTCATCCAAGTATCTTCTTCAATTCTGAAGAAGAAGACCTGAAGAAGCTTCTTGGATGAGAAGCGAAATGTTTTCAAGGAAAAACAAAGCCCAGTTGCCTCCTGAAAATGTACCTTTGGGGGCAACCATGACCTGGATGACTGAGAATCTCCGTAGACATTTAGATAGACCAGGATTTTTCAACCTTGGTGATTTCAAGATGGGTCTATGACAAGTCGTTCTGGCCAACTTGCTGTGGCCGACTCGCCATAGGACAATTCGCCATGGCCAACTCACAGTGAGACAACTCACTTCAGGACAAGAGTTGCACTAATATTGAAGAAATGATGGAATAGAATAGAATAGAATAGAATAGAATAGAATAGAATAGAATAGAATAGAATAGAATAGAATAGAATAGAATAGAATAGAATAGAATAGAATAGAATAGATTTTTTTTATTGGCCAAGGGTGATTGGACACACAAGGAATTTGTCTTGGTCCATAAGCTTTCAATGTACATAAAAGAAAAGATGCGTTCCTCAAGAATCATAAGGTACAACACTTAATGATAGTCATAGAGTACAAATAAGCAATCAGGAAACAATATCAATATAAATCGTAAGGATACAAGCAACAAGGTTACAGTCATACAGTCAAAGTGGGAGGAGATGGGTGATGGAAACGATGAGAAGATTAATAGTAGTGCAGACTTAGTAAATAGTTTGACAGTATTGAGGGAATTATTTGTTTAGCAGAGTGATGGCACTCGGGAAAAAAACTGTCCTTGTGTCTAGTTGTTCTGGTGTGCAGTGCTCTATAGCGTCGTTTTGAGGGTAGGAGTTGAGACAGTTTATGTCCAGGATGCGAGGGGTCTGTAGATATTTTCACAGCCCTCTTTTTGACTCGTGCAGTAGACAGGTCCTCAATGGAAAGCAGGCTGGTAGCCATTGTTTTTTCTGCAGTTCTAATCATCCTCTGAAGTCCGTGTCTGTCTTGTTGGGTTGCAGAACCAAACCAGACAGTTATGGAGGTGCAGATGACAGACTCAATAATTCCTTTGTAGAACTGGATCAGCAGCTCCTTGGGCAGTTTGAGCTTCCTGAGTTGGCACAGAAAGAACGTTCTTTGTTGTGCTTTTTTGATGACGTTTTTGATGTTAGCTGTCCATTTTAGATCTTGAGATATGGTAGAACCTAGAAATTTGAAGGTCTCTACTGTTGATACTGTGTTGTCTAGTATTGTAAGAGGTGGAAGTATGGAAGGGTTTCTCCTAAAGTCTACCACCATTTCTATGGTTTTGAGTGTGTTCAGTTCCAGATTGTTCCATTATAGAAAGGATGTCAAAGGAGGGAGAGAACGAAATGTGAATTTTCAACGTTGCAAGACCCAACGTTATTCTCTTCTTTTCTCCTTCCAGTTTTTGTTTTGGAGATCAAAGCATCCTCTTGGCACCCCTCTTTCTCAAAAACGTTCTCCGTTTTTTTCAAAAGGAGGAAAACCATCTCCAAGCGCTGCTTTGCCGAAAACAAACAAGAGAGATTTAAAAAGGAAAGGAGCCGTAGGAGGGAAAGGATAGAAGTCAGCTGGCTGGGTGGAAAGGAAGGGAGAGAACGGTGCTTGCCTTAATGGTCCCCCATTACACCATGAGTTAAATGAGTTTCATGTTAAAAATATGAACCTTTCTGTTCATCCAATTCCGTATCTAATTGCAAACTCCAGATTTCACTCTGGTAGAAGCGCAGCTCCCTGGCCAGAAGTAAGATTGTCTCCGGCTCCTGTGGGATCTATTCGACTTACAAAATTCTCTGCAGGCATCCGTGCATTGTCTTAACTTATTACTTAAGAAGTGAATAAACATCTTGAGCAGGATTGTTTTCTCTTGCCTTTCCACCATCAGCAGCATAGGTAGAGGCCCAGAGTCAGAAGAAGAAGATGGTTCATCAACCATCCAGCAAATGGGTTTCTTCTCATATAGTCAGGTCCTTTGGATCGGGTTTTTAAGCCAAGGAACGTTCCCCAAATCACTTCTGAGGATTGTGGGAAATGAAATAGTTTCACTTTCTCAAGATGGAGGCTCGTCCTTCTTCATATCTGCGAGAGGACAATCCGGGTGAAGGAATCGACACCCAGCTTAGAATGTGATCCATCAACGAGGCTCTTCCGATGAGTCTTTGGCCTAGCATGAGAAGTTGTAAGACTGTGATGGCGAACCTATGGCACGCGTGCATCTTAAGAAAGTAGAAGGTTGGATGAGAACTCAACCAAGACATTTTTATTTAAAAGTCCTCCCAAATGCTGCACTGTCAGGAGGACTTCTTGGCCACAAGCTCTGGGAGAATAGAATAGAATAACCGAGTTGGAAGGGACCTTGGAGGTCTTCTAGTCCAACCTCCTGCTTAGGCACCTACACCACTTCAGACAAATGGTTATCCAATCTCTTCTTAAAAGCTTCCAGTGTTGGAGCGAGAGAAAATCTCGCTTTTTCTCTGGGAGCCCCAAACTCACCTTAAATTCATAAAAATCGCCTTGCTCTTTTTCCTCACCCTATGACTTAATAGGGGTCATTATAAGATGCTTGGGCAACCCCCGTGGTGGCTGAATCAGCTTTGTTTCTCATTAGCACAGACCTGAAGAGTCCTCCAGAACCACTTAGGATGTTAAACAAAAAAAACACCTTCAAAACATACAATTGAGCGAAAGATAAGTACCTTGGAGTGCTATTGAAATCA
Source organism: Pantherophis guttatus (assembly GCF_059756535.1). Classification (NCBI taxonomy): domain Eukaryota; kingdom Metazoa; phylum Chordata; class Lepidosauria; order Squamata; family Colubridae; genus Pantherophis; species Pantherophis guttatus. The sequence continues at coordinate 20,904,856 of NC_142076.1, forward strand.
AGAGAAATAAACACCTGACATGCATCCCTCTTGAAATCAGTGGGGCTTTTTTTTAAAAAAAAAGCAGGTTCAGCTTAGATTGACTTGTTCCTCGCTCAAAAAAAAAAAATCCAGATTTTTTAAATTTTATTTTTAGACTTAAGGACCCTTGGCAGAATCAAGGAAGAAAATAAAGAACTAGGCAACCAACAGCACCTTCCTCCTCCTGGTAGACCTGTTTCCAGTGGTGAAATTCAACATTTTTTACTACGGTTCTGTGGGCATGGCTTGGTGGGCACAGTGTGACTTGGTGGGTGTGGCTTGGTGAGCGTGGCAGGGGAAGGATACTGCAAAATCTCCATTCCCTCACCACTCCTGAGGGAAGGATATTGCAAAATCTCCATTCTCTTCCCACTCCTGGGGGAAGGATATTGCAAAATCTCCATTCCCACTCTACTCTGGGACAAGCCAGAGGTGGCATTTGATGGTTCTCCAGAACCTGTCAGAACCTGCTGGATTTCACCCCTGGTATAAAGATTTACATGGTGGCACCATTCTTCCCATTTTTTAAAAAAAATGTGCAAACCAATATACAGTTGGTGGTGGCCAACTGATTTATTTAGGAAACTACAAAAAAATAAACCACCATTTAGCACGGAACGTTGAGTCCAATCTCAGGTGACTTCCTGCTAAGGACTTATCTCATAAATTATTGTTCTAGCCTCTTGCTAGTGGTATAAACAATCCCATCATTTTACACACAGGAGCTAAATAGGAGTAGTTTTCCATCCTAGATGTGGCTGCCCCTCGCTTTTAAGGTGAGATCCGCCAGCCATGTGGAGAAAAACATTTCGCTGCTCACCATTTAATGCAGCCAAAAAAAAGCATAAAAGGTTAAAACACACAGCCAGGTGAAGAAATGATGTACGGTACCAAATTTTAGCCTGACACCTTTTGGAACAGCTAAGCTGTTATTTTTAAGAGCGCATAAAGAGGATGTTTAGGGTAATCAAAAGCAGAGCACCATATCCAGAGCCTTGCTAGTTAAAAGACAAAAATAAAAAATTCAAGAGCCCGAAAAGATCCTGGGGAAGACTACTCAGCATCCTTCAGCGTTGGCCTTGTGGGCTGGGGATTATGGAGGTTGTTGTCCAACAGTTCTTGAAGGGGAAAGGTGTCTTCCACCTCCTAGTTTATGTTGAATAAGCCACAACAGTCAGGGTTCACACAAGACGGTAAAACAGAAGCCGTAGGTTCACCAAACACACTAGGCCTAAATTGAAAACACACACTGGCTGGGGAATTCCTGGGAATTGAAGTCCACAAGTCTTAAAGTTGCCAAGGTTGGCCCATCCCTGCATTACGGCATTGTTTGAACTATATTCTCCGGTAATATTACACTACTAACCAGAGCATACAAAACATTTGCTAGACCAATTCTCGAATACAGCTCATCTGTCTGGAACCCGCACTGCATATCGGACATTAATACAATTGAACATGTCCAGAAATATTTCACAAGCAGAGTCCTCCACTCCTCTGCTCACAACAGAATACCTTATGCCACCAGACTTGACATTTTGGGCTTAGAAAATTTAGAACGCCGCCGCCATCGTCATGACCTAAGCATAGCTCATAAAATCATCTGCCACAATGTCCTACCTGTCAACGACTTCTTCAGCTTCAACCACAACAATACATGAGCACACAATAGATACAAACTTAAAGTGAACTGCTCCAAACTCGATTGCAGAAAATATGACTTCAGCAACAGAGTGGTAAATGCCTGGAATGCACTAACAGACTCTGTGATTTTATCCCCAAACCCCCAAAATTTTAACTTCAGACTGTCTACTGTTGACCTCACCCCATTCCTAAGAGGTCTGTAAGGGGCATGTATAAGCGCACCAGCGTGCCTTCCATCCCTGTCCTAATGTTCCCTTTAATTGTATTCATTTTATGTATTCAATTCATGCTTATACTTATATATATTATCTAATACGTACTCGACAAATAAATAAATAAAAATAAAAATAAAAACTCTAAACAACACTGAATCTACTACTTAGGTCAATTATGGTCCTGTCAGACCAAGAGATCTAGTCATTGGTTATATACAGTATGGATTCAAGTAATAGCAAACTAATATTCCTCCTTCTTCTGGCTTCTATCAGTTTATCCTCTCCTTCAAATTGTCATTTTTCATCACCATTTGAGGTTTGGTCCTTAGACATTAATCTGTTCAATCCTCTCAGGCATCATTTCCCATTTCAATCAATTTAAAAATTGTTTATCTACCTTCTGTGCTCCAAAAAGATTTCACAGAATGTAACATGAAGTGCCTTTCCAAGAGAAGAAGATAATATAAAAACCTTACATGACCAAAGCAATTTGCCCAATAAAAACTGGGCAAGAAACCATGGAAAAATTCCAGTCCTGATTTTGGGTCCCTTCAGGAAAAACAAAACAAAAATGTATATCAGATCTCATTGAGGAGTGATCACCTGGAGAATTCTGTGAGTTGGAGTCAACGCATTTTCAACTTGCCAAGGTTGAGAAAAACACTGCTGAAGGCCTTCCAAACTCTTTTGACCAGATTTGTCAAAAATTATCAGCATGGTTTTCTGCCATTTAGAGTCATGAAGACACCAAAATGTGAATCCTAAAGTAGACTCACTTTGCAAAAACAACAAGAAGAAAATATCCAGAACTACAAATTTTACTATTGGCTGGAAAGGAGGAGGAATGCTGGGATAAAGGACCGTTGACGAGTAAAATGTTTGGAAGTTTTTATGCTAATTTGTTATGACAGATACGATTGAATTAGATATCGATATAACCTATATGGATGAAAGAATATATATATTTGAAATGTGATAATTAGTGTAAATATGTATAGAGAAGTGTATCAACTATATGACAAAATTTGATGAAAATGTTTAAACCGGAGATGTCACGCTATGTCCGTTGTTTTTAATTTGTATTATAAATAAAAAAACTTTTTAATAAAAAAAAATATCCAGAACTAACTCCTCACCAAATCTTCAAGAACAATGGAAAATGAATGTCTCCCTAGTTTAACAACTCTTCAACCCCAAAGAGTCCTCTAAGCCAGGCCAGATGTATCCTGTTCCTTTTATGGAATCGAATACCTGTCCCAACAATGGATCAATTTCCCCTCTTTTATTTTCTTAATCCGTTTCGCTGGTTTCCCATCTCCCATGGCGAAATGAACGGTCAGTCGTAGCCTTCGGTTACGCGACAAGGGACAATATCGGAGATCTCTCCTTCGTGACCTGCGGATCACATTTTCAAAGCGACGCTTCGTTCAAGAGTCGTTTTTCGCTTCAGACTACTTCCCAGGGCCCCTGACAGACAATTTAACCAACGGGACAATTAATCCCTTTTATCCATCAACTAATATGGTCAAATGAGATTTTCCAGCCGGCTCACGGCAAGGCTGCCTTGGATTAAATGTCCTTTCGGTCAGGGTTGAGCCCGCGTCGAGCTGCACATTTGATCGTTTTGTGAAATATCGTCTTACGGTTTTAATCTTTAGCAAGGTCTCTTACCCCAGAATATTATAAACAAGGCCAGGCCTTGGCTTCTCGTTGCAGCTTCTTACGCGCCAGGGTTGCCAAACAAGCATTCCCTAATCCGTTTTCCGCCTGTTTCAATTAGCAAATCAGGTTTTAAAAAAGGTAACCTTTGCTGGAAAATTCTCCACAATTTTCATACGCCGTTAACTGCATCCTAATCGAAAACAACCTCTCCCTTCCCCCCCCCCACCCCCAAATCTCTCTTTTTGACCTCCTGCATAAAAAGTGCCTAATTACTTTTGGCCTCTTTGCCTTAAATGCACCCTCCTTTATTCTTTTACTTCATTTGCATGCTGCACGAATCATAAACCGTGGTAGAATGCAGTCGATAATTATGAAACTTGCAATTCAATCATTGCTATCAAAAAAAGGGTACCAGTTTCCTACAGACCCTATCCTAAAAAAAAATGTCTAAATAACACAACCCTAACTCAAGCATAATGACGGCACTTAAAACTGCTGCATAAAAACATCATTTTTAAGGGACCTCCTAAATACTAACAGGGAGGGGACCTTCACAATTTTGGGGTGCACAATGGTCCATCCAGGTCCTGAAAAGTTGGACTTTGCAACCTGTCAAAACCGCACCTCTAAAAGGGACAGGCAGATGTTACATGGACAAAATACTTTTGCATTTTTTTTAGCAGAAGAGTTGAAGGTCCCAAGCATCGTAAGAATTTAAACCCAGTCTTCTGCTATGGTAGGCAACAACGAGCTTAGAGCTTCCCATTAAAGCCAATCAGGTTGATGACCAACACTGATTCTTGGTAGTGTATCTCAGAGCTCAAATGTCCCCCTAGTAAAGAAGGAAATATTATAAGTCTACACGGGGCCAAGGAGGCTCACAGTTCACACCTGGTGCTCAGAAACAGCCTATGGATGGGTCAACCTAATACCCGTCTAACTTAATAGCACTATCAGATGTGAAAATCCTAAGGATCCTGCACTTGTCCTTGTGATGTCAATGCGCATCAAGATGTCATCATGTCAACAACACATATTTTGCCATTTTCATGATGATTTCATGGGATGTTTGCCCTGCCTTCATCTGAAAATGGAGCTGGTCACGGACAACAAAAGAGTGGTCAAATGAAGAGAGATAATGAAAACAACTATGGTTTCAATAATTCATTCAAGGGAATTGATTAATTATAGCATATCTGACTCCCAACCAGATTGACAATATTCTCCTCTTCGGTGTAGCTGAGAAAACATCACACTTATAATACGGGAGCTAGAGCAGGTATCGGCTCTGGCTTTGTCTCCACCCACAGACAACATCTCACTGGTTCACGGGTACCAGAAGAACCCCTTGGCCTACAGGTGAGGTTGCCCACAGCATCTCTGAATGTTTTTCAGCTGGAGGACTCATCTCCATCTCATCTATGACAAGGGTCATAGATTATTCTGGTGCACCTCAACTTTCTGTTCTTAATTCCCAGAATCAAAATTCCCTCAAGGGAAAGGTTTTGTAAAGGAATGTGAGAATAACTTGGGAAGGTGGGAGGGAGGGAGGGAGGGAAGGAGAGGGAGAGAGATTCACACATGAAAGTGAAGCCATTTAAGAAAACTCATGAAAGAATCAGCACCTTGGAGAACATTCTCAGGGAGAGAGACGAAGAAAAAGAGAGAGAGAGAGGAAGAGGAAGAAAAAAAGAGAGAGGATGAGGGCGAGAGAGGAAGAAAAAGAGAGGAAAAGAGAGAGATAAGAAGAGGAAGAAAGAGAGAGAGAGGAAAAGAGAGAGGAAGAAAAAGAAAGAGAGGGAGGGGAGGGAGAGGGAGAGGGAGAGAGAGAGAGAGAGAGATTCACACATGAAAGTGAAGCCATTTAAGAAGACTCAGCCGCCCTGAGTCTTTGGAGAGGGGTGGCATATAAATTAAATTAATTAAATTAAATTAATTAAATGAAAGAATCAGCACCTTGGAGAACATTCTCAGGGAGAGAGTGGAAGAAAAAGAGAGAGAGAGAGAGAGAGAGAGGAAAGAGAGAGAGAGAGAGAAGAAGAGGAAGAAAGAGAGAGAGAGGAAAAGAGAGAGAGGAAGAAAAAGAGAAAGAGGAAGAGATAGGGGAGAGGGAGGAAGAGGGAGAGAGAGAGAGAGAGACTGATGAGAAGGAGGAGCTCCAAACTGAGTTAATGGCCAAAGAAAGAAACTTGAAAAGGATCTACCCAAAATTATCAGCCTATAAAAGAGACGGCAGGAGACCTGTAATTTCAGACTTGCGAGCTTCTATTAATGTAGGCTAATAATAAAGTAGAATTAGCTCATCCTGTCGTGTTTTCCTGTCTCGGCAACTTGAGAGGCTGACAGTTTCATGCAACAACTCTGTCTGCGGCTTCCTCAAATAACAACAACAAGAGCTCCCTCAATTCAACTCACTCCTGCTGACAAGAGAAAGCGGTCTTCTAAAACTTCAGAATCCATTTGATCCTTTGGCAAAAAAGCTAGCAAATGAGGCCTAGGGGCCCTCCAATTATTTCCTTTTTCTGAGGATAATTTCCCCACCTCTCTCCCACTTTTTCGAACGAGCTATCGCGGCCACCAAAGTCCTTACATTTCACGTCTCTCATTAACAGGAGATTGTCCTGATTTGTACAATTGTCTCCCCGGGTTCCTACCGATAAAAAGAAGAGCTATTTCCCCTGGAGAAACCCCATTAAATAACCCCCTGAAATAAATATGCTTGAATGCTTGGGATGTGTCGAAGCCAAGGTATGCCATGCAGGTTGTTGTTGTTGTTTTCCCCCCTCTCTTTCTAACGCAAACAGCTGTTTCAAGTGTGAAATCTATTTGGTACACCGGTTTCTGACTATCTGACAGGTGGTTTGAATCCATATCTTGACATTTGCAGCTGGAGAGAGGCTTCTCGCAACCTGCACGGATGGGAGAGATTGGGGGGGGGCAACCTGAGTTTTCAACAGCCATCAATCTAGAAAAATATATTCATGGATTTCGACTCTGGGGTAACGATAAAGGCTTCTGGGCGCTCACAAAATTCTCCGCAGTAACCCAACATCTACAGATGATAAGCTTGGCCTGTTCGCGGCTTACATTCTGACATATTTGCCCATATAAATAGAATTTTGACTTCTTTTAATAAATGCCTTCACTCAATAAGGCACCACAGAGTCATGACATCTATCCTATTGCAAATCTATGGCACCACATTATGATTTTATTATGGTTTTTTTTACCTTAATTTAATATTTTATCTTGTATATTGTATTGTCATTTGTCTGTCTGTCTGCCTGCCTGCCTCTATCTACCTACCTACCTAATCTATCTATCTATCTATCTATCTATCTATCTATCTATCTATCTATCTATCTATCTATCTATCTTTCTAACTGCCTATCTATCTATCGTATCTATCTATCTACCTATCTAATCTATCATATCTATCTATCTATCTATCTATCTATCTATCTATCGTATCTATCTACCTATCTAATCTATCATATCTATCTATCTATCTATCTTTCTAACTGCCTATCTATCTATCTATCGTATCTATCTATCTACCTATCTAATCTATCATATCTATCTATCTATCTATCTATCTATCTATCTATCTATCTATCTATCGTATCTACCTTTCTAATCTATCATATCTATCTATCTATCTATCTATCTATCATCTATCATCTCTCTATCTCTATCTATCATCTCTCTATCTCTCTATCTCTCTATCTATCTACTGTATCTATCTATCTATCTATCTATCTACTGTATCTATCTATCTATCTATCTATCTATCTATCTATCTATCTATAACTGATGCTTTATATAAACATATTTGTGTTTGTATATATGTGTTTTATTAGTGTTGTATATCACTGATCTATAGATGTCATGCGCTAAATAAGTAAATCAAATAAACTCAGTAAGGCTAAATAAAGCCCACAATTGAAAGTGGAGGCAAAATTCTGACAATGACAAACTTTTATCATTATTATTGTTGCATTTCAAGCCAATTCATTTACTGCTTAGCACGAAAGCATGCCCAAAGACACCTGGCACAGGTTTGCCTTGCAAATAACTACAGAAAGAAACAGTCCTACAAACGGAAGTCTAATAAATGACCAAAATCAAATATGCTCCCCTTTTTTACATTGTGAGAAACGCCCCCAAGAGCATCCAAGGGTCCTGCAGGACGGCTCTCTTCTTAAACCTACAGCGGCCTTCTTTCTTTTTAAAAGATGTCTTCTCACATTTGGTAGATCTGAGGAACTTTAATCTCCCAATTGCCTGGAATTATTTATGCCAATCCAAGAGATGATGTACCGCGGAAGAGATAACCCCAGCTCTCATCTTGAAGATATAGATAAGAAAGACAGTTTCTTACTTAAGTCCAGAAATGCCCACTAAATATATATCACAAACACTCTTTGATAAAATATCAATACGCCTATACAAGAGTTTGGGCTTTTCTTCTCGTTTCTCTAATCATACTATGGATATTGGATATATCCTGGTAGCCATCTTCCTAATACCCTCTCCCGTTGACATTGCCTTCATCTCATGCACAGCCCAGAACAAGAGACAACTTTAACTGTTCTGGTTTTAAAGTAGTGATCTTCTACTCCTTGTAGGAAGGAGGAAGAAAAGATCTAACGTGCTTCATTGATGATGTGGTTCCTGGTCACGTCAGGAGTGAAATCTGTCCAATGTCAGAGTTCCAAGTAACACCCCCAACGAAAGAAGACTCTGAGGCTAGAGGTTCCTCAAAGTTCCATTTTATTAGAGATGTCATATTGGCACATCTGGGAAAACCCGAATCTGAAAGCTTCCAGGTTTTCTCCACTCAAAGGAAAGTCCAAGTCCCTGCCCAACATCCACATGTCCATCACATGGTACAATCAATGCACCGTCCCAACTGGAGATGCCTCCCAGTTCCAGCCCTCCAGGTGCAGGGCAAGATGTCCTTGACTCTCTGAGAAAGGAATGTTATTATGACTACATATCATCCTGACTCCATATAATCCCCCTTCCCAGTTTCCCCCAGCACTAAATGTAGCAGACCTGAGGATCCAACGCAAAAGATGGCTTCCAGACCTGCCACCCAATTCTTACTGGTATTCCCCTCCTGTTACTGGAGACCAACCTCCAGGGCCATTTTGACTTGTGATGTGCAGGACAGACCAGACAACCGACTTCCTTAAAGGAATCTGCTTTTGTAAGGCCTGATTGGATCTTTTTTCTTTCTTTCTTTTTTTTTTGAAGACCACGTTGTCCAAGGAAGATTCAATTGCAAAAGAAAGCTCTTTGTATACCCCTTTCTGATGAGTCTGGGTGAGTGGAGCTAGTTCTGATATTTAGAAGACTGCCAGCTGAAGTTCAAAGGCTGAGCAGCACTCGTGTCCACCAGTTCTCGACTGTGACCGATCATCTCAAGATGTTCCCACTCTACCTCTCTGGCCCCATCTCCATTTTACCTTGCGATTCTCTGGGTAAGCAACCTCCAGATGCTGTTGAATTACAACTCCCAGGAGCTCCAGCTTGTTGGGAGTGACGGATCTGTGGTCCAACAGTAACTGTAGGCCCCAGGTTTCCTCAGACCTCCGACACGGTCACGGGATATGCAAGCTAGGGAGCTGACGTGAAGGCCGTGGACTTTGGACTGTTTATATTCTGCTTTCCTCTGTGCCGAGTCTATTTTTAAAAACTCTGTTGGCAAATACATCCCAGGAACATCTCAGCTCTTGGAGTGATAGAACAAGCAGTGACAACGGCTAATTACAAAGGATATTGTTCCAAAGTGTTTCTTATTAGAAGAAATGATCTGTTCTTGATTGATTATACAGCACTTTCATTGTTCACGTTGAGGGAAGCAGCTTTAATGAAGATTCTCCAAGAATCTTCGCAAGGAAATAAAGATGGAACTACAAACCTTTTGAATAAACCTTAGTCATACCTGAAGTTTGCCCGAGGGAGACTTTAGGGAGAGTGGAATTATTTCCTGAGATGCCACAGCTTGTGTGAGGGAAGCACCAAAATCTCTGCCATTGAAGGTTGGTTCCCAGCCTAGAGCGGGGAGGGTGAGGACTTCCAGAAGAAAAAGGGGAAAGGAAATAATAGGTGCAGCAAGGACAGACTCAGTGGCGTTCCTTATTTAGAGAGAATATTTTGGACCATTTCCCAGGCTGGACAATTGAAACACAAAGCTTTGGGCGGCAAAGGGCAATACTCTTATTAAGATGGAAAGCAACCATTATTCTCTTGAGATCTTTTGAGGCTGCACTTTGTGAATGTGGACAAGGAAGGAAGGAAGGAAGGAAGGAAGGAAGGAAGGAAGGAAGGAAGGAAGGAAGGAAGGAAGGAAATAGGAGGGAGGAAGGGAGGAAGGGAGGGAATAAGAGGAAAGAAGGAAATAAAAGGGAGGGAGGGAGGAAAGAAGGAAGGAAGGGAGAGAGGGAGGGAGGGAATAAGAGGAAGGAAGGAAATAAAAGAGAGTATGGAGGGAAGGAAGGAAGGAAGGAAGGAAGGAAGGAAGGAAGGAAGGAAGGACTGGAGGAAGGACTGGAGGAAGGAAGGAAATAGGAGGGAATAAGGAAGGGAGAGAAGGAGGGAGGGAATGAATGAAGGAAGGAAAGAAAAGGGAGAATAGAAGGATGGATGGATGGATGGAAGGAAGGAAGGAAGGAAGGAACAAAGGAAAGAAGGAATCTCAAATTCATGAGCTTCTCATTCGGATTTAAATTGGACCTGTTCATATCTTCTCCCACCAAATCACTCAGGAAATACAGAAGTCATTGGACCACAATACCCATCAGGTATACCTAACTTGGCCCAGAGGAAAAGCTGTTGGGGGAAAAGCCATTGCAGCTACATAGCACAACCGATTTTCCTTTGGGTACCGAACACCGCTGCTCCCTGACCTGCAGGAATATTTCCTTCCGTAAACCTTTCACCATTTCCGCCATCGCATCTTCCCGCTTTGCACCCAACTCCTAATTTCAATTTCCGTCTTCCGGCCTTCCGAAGCCCACCGTCTTGGGTCTCCTCCTTTAAATCTCTCGCCTCGTTGTAAATAATTAGGAATAATTGTAAATAATTATTAGAGAGATTTAAAGTGGAAGAGAAGGGATATTTCTTGTTGGGAAACTGTTCTTTCCCCTTTCGGAGAAGTGCCTGCACCGGGGCGGGGGACTTCATCGCCAAGATTACAAGTGTATTGTGTCTCGCTCTAATTCATCCTGAACTAATTAAAATGAAAAAGTGCATTATATCATTTCCGTGCAAGAAACACCCCCGCCCCTCCTTCCTCCTCCTCCTCCAGCAAATTAGATTTATAACACACCAGAGGGTACGGCACCCAAAACGACGACACCGTTCATTATTTCATAGCCTCTGCTTGTTATTAAAACAATGGTGGCTGGTGAAAAATGAGGGCGAGTTACATTAATTTCTTTTCAAAAAGGAATTGGGGGAGGGGGAGGGAACACGGCACAGAAGGAGGGGGCGTGTTGCCTTGCACATACATACATTTCCAACATACAAACATTTCCAAGCCTGGACGTTTTTAAGAAGAGGTTGGATAACCATTTGTCTGAAGTGGTGTAGGGTTTCCTGCCTGGGCAGAGGGTTGGACTAGAAGACCTCCAAGGTCCCTTCCAATTCTGTTATTCTATTCTATTCTATTCTATTCTATTCTATTCTATTCTATTCTATTCTATTCTATTCTATTCTATTCTACTCTACTCTACTCTACTCTACTCTACTCTATTCCTATTCTATTCTACTCTACTCTACTCTACTCTACCCTACTCTACTCTACTCTACTCTATTCCTATTCTATTCTATTCTATTCTATTCTATTCTATTCTATTCTATTCTATTCTATTCTATTCTATTCTATTCTATTCTATTCTTCTACTCTACTCTACTCTACTCTACTCTACTCATTTCTATTCTACTCTACTCTACTCTACTCTACTCTACTCTACTGTATTCCTATTCTACTCTACTCTACTCTACTCTACTCTATTCCTATTCTATTCTATTCTATTCTATTCTATTCTATTCTATTCTATTCTATTCTTCTATTCTACTCTACTCTACTCTACTCATTTCTATTCTACTCTACTCTACTCTACTCTACTGTATTCCTATTCTACTCTACTCTACTCTACTCTACTCTACTCTACTCTACTCCTCTACTCTATTCCATTCCATTCCATTCCATTCCATTCCATTCAAGTTTTATATACAGGTGGTCCTCAATCTATGACCACCATTGAGCCCCAAATGTCTGTTGAGTGTTTTGTTTTGTTTTTAAAAGAAAACTTTTCGCCCTCGGCCTCCGACGCAATCTCTGGATTTCCAGATGAGATGTTCTCCTTGGAAAGTCTCATCTGCCGCTGATCTTCTCCTCCTCGCACTTCCAATATAATTCCACTATGCAAATCTGATTCTTCGGCCGCTTTCGGAATTAAAGAGGCCTTTCACCAGAGGAAGATTTATGGACGGCTGGGATCGTTTGTCACCGGTTAAAATGCTCTCCTGACTTCATAAAAGCTAAATTTCCACAAGGCTCGGAAACGTTTTCAAAGACCGGAGCAAAAATGAGATTTAGACTCAGGTGGGAGAACTCAAAAGGGCCAGTTCTGGACCAGAATGGGGACTTCTCAGCATTGGGGTGGGGGTGGGGGGAACTTAGATGAAAGAACTTCGTTTTTGTGGGCACTATCCAGGACAACAATCCCCATTTTTCACAGCTAGCATAGTCCTCCATGCTGTATAGGATGATGGGATCTGTAGCTTCCCTCCCTAGCTAGAAGCTTTGGCCAAAGTAATCTAGAAGTGGGAAAGAATTTATGTAACCAAGAAATGAAATTTGAAGCCAGGCCAGAACTTAACAAAAGGAAAAGCAAATATTCCTTCAGGGTGGGCGATGAGTCAAGAGCATCCATTGTGTTTGTGGGTACCACCAGGTGATCTTCTAAAAGGGAAGACTCCTGGATCCATCTAGCGCTGGGTGGATTACATTGTTGGGAGCATCTCTCTGGATCTTTTCTCCTAAGGATCTTTTCTGTGGGGGAGGCCTGGGATTGGTACGGGCCCCACCAAGAGTCTTGAGGTCTCAATGGTTGAGAAACCAAATCCAGGAATCCATAAACTGGCATCTTTGGATGGTAGAGCAAGCATCTTGCTACCACTTCAGATGCACCTGCCAAGTGGAGATGGGTCAAAGAATGGAAGATGGCAACTGCAACTGTCTGATGAAAACTGCACGTGAAAATGGGACAGACTCACATGGTTATGGAAGCCATCTAGACTTTCTTGACCCTCCCATGGACATCTTCCCACCCACCCCTTTGCTAATTCTTTCAACGGAACTTAAGCAGATGCTCAGTAATCTTCAGAAGTAGTCCAGAAAAGCAAAAAAATGGAAGTGGACCTCAAGTTCTAGAGAACCTTCAGGCTAACCAACAGAGGTTGCAGTAGAAGAGAGTAGAGTCTCTCAATCTTGACATGCTGTGCCAGATCATGTAGAGTTTTAGAGATTGGACAGAATTCAAGGAAAAGGCTCAGCTCCTGTAGAGAGCTGGAAGTCTGATTTTTGCAGAGGGCAAAATCGTTCTTCCTTGGGTGGAAGTTCTGTTGTCCAAGATGGGCTTAAATACAATGGAGATTACTGAGGGATGAGGACATCAGGGTCCTCAGTTTTTATTTTATCTGAAGAAGGCTGAGAAGATGTCTGGAGACCATCTTCTAGGGTGGGACAGAAAGATCGTGGGGTTTTGGGTTTTTTTGAAGGCTATATTTCAATGTTTCTCAACCTTGTCCACTTGAAGAGGTGTGTGGACTCCAACTTCCAGAATTCCCCAGCCATAATGAAGGATCCATGACTCTGTCCCCCACCCTCTTTTCAATGATGGGGCCAACCTTGGCCTTCTGAGACTTTTTTTCCCCCAGTGAAAGAAGGGAAAATTTAAGACAGCTGCATTTCTCAACTTGGCCAACTTTAAGGTGGCTGGAGGTCAACTCCCAGGTTTCTCAGTGGGGAACATGACTATCTGAGGAACTCTGGGAATTGTAGTCCACACTTCTTCAAGTCGACAAGATGGAGAAACACCATTTGAGAGCCCCGTGCTAAACCATCTGGATCCCACATCGCGTGAAGCCATCATGTGGCCTTTGAGACTGAGCTAAGACTGGATTCTGACATCGCGACAAACCCTGGCTCCTTTGCCTCTACCAAATAAACCACAATTGGTTGGGTTCACACCAGCTCCACAACGATACAAAACCCAGGCTGTGGTTTGTGGGCTGCCTGAAGCAAGCCGACTACGCAATATTGGGGGAAACCAACCGTTCTTCTAAACCGTGGTTTACGGAGCTGCCTAATGTGCGAACCCAGCTACCCTCTCGTCCCAGCGTGGCTCCTTCCAGAGCTGTGGCTTGTGCTGAGCACCCTTTAAAAGCTAATGAGGTAGAACCCAGATCCGCAGGAGGAGAGCGGTTGCCAGATCCTTTCATGGACTGGAGCATTACCCCGCAGCACAACGAAAACACCGCCAGCCACCGTGATGGCGGTGACACTTTGCTGGTGTCAGCGTTTGTTCTGATGACTTCATTTCAGTGATGCCCGATGATTAATGATTAAGCCAGCTGCCACGCATTTTGATGGATTCCCGAGCGGCCGAGTGACATTTGCAAAGCAGAACGTTCTTAAAAAGCTCACCTGATTAGACTAGAGAGCCCAGCTTCAGCCGTTCAAGCCTTCCAGCCAAGGCCCCACTCGCCCCGGGCTCTCCGGGCATTCAAGGAAAGACCCTTCCCAGGAGGAATGGAGATGGAGGAGGAGGAGGAGGAGGAGGAGGAGGAGGAGGAGGAGGAGAAGGAGAAGGAGAAGGAGAAGGAGAAGGAGAAGGAGAAGGAGAAGGAGAAGGAGAAGGAGAAGGAGAAGGAGAAGGAGAAGAATTATGGGGTCATTGGTGCTCTCCAACCAAGGAAAGACCCTCCCCAGGAGGAATGGAGATTGAGGAGGAGGAGGAGGAGGAGGAGGAGAAGGAGAAGGAGAAGGAGAAGGAGAAGGAGAAGGAGAAGGAGAAGGAGAAGGAGAAGGAGAAGGAGAAGGAGAAGGAGAAGGAGGAGAAGGAGAAGAATTATGGGGTCCTTGGTGCTCTCCAACCAAGGAAAGACCCTCTCCAGGAGGAATGGAGATTGAGGAGGAGGAGGAGGAGGAGGAGGAGAAGGAGAAGGAGAAGGAGAAGGAGAAGGAGAAGGAGAAGGAGAAGGAGAAGGAGAAGGAGAAGGAGAAGGAGAAGGAGGAGAAGGAGAAGAATTATGGGGTCATTGGTGCTCTCCAACCAAGGAAAGACTCTCCCCAGGAGGAATGGAGATTGAGGAGGAGGAGAAGGAGGAGAAAGAGAAGGAGGAGAAAAAGGAGAAGGAGAAGGAGAAGGAGAAGGAGAAGGAGAAGGAGAAGGAGAAGGAGAAGGAGAAGGAGAAGAATTATGGGGTCCTTGGTGCTCTCCAACCAAGGAATGGTTGGAGGAGGAATGATGGAGGAGGAGGAGGAGGAGGAGAAGGAGGAGGAGAAGGAGAAGGAGAAGGAGAAGGAGAAGGAGAAGGAGAAGGAGAAGGAGAAGGAGAAGGAGAAGGAGAAGGAGAAGGAGAAGAATTATGGGGTCCTTGGTGCTCTCCAACCAAGGAAAGACCCTCCCCAAGAGGAATGATGAGGAGGAGGGGGAGGAGGAGAGGGGGAGGAGGAGAACTATGGGGTCCTTGCTCTCCAAGCTTGCTGTTTTTCTGCAGACGTTTCCTGACCCAACTAGGTAACATCAGTGCTAGAAGGGAGGGGGGCTTTCAGGGTGGAGGAGAAGGAGAATGGGAGGAGAGGGAGGAGGAGGAGGAAGCATTCCCCAGCCTGTTGTTCTCCAGAAATGTTAGGCAGCCACACCAATAGTCCCTGCTGCTAGTGATGGATCGGGGAAGCTCAAAAGCGGCACAACTGAAAGGCCCCATCTAGGAGTTCTCGACTTAACTACCATCCATTTAATGACCTTTTGAGATTACACCAAAGCGTGAACAAGACAGGGACAAGGCACTGAAAAACAGTGACCTGCAATAGGTCACCGCAAAAGAACTGCAATAATCAGGTAACAAGTGAGCTGGGAGGGACCTCGGAGGTCATCCAGTCCAACCCCCTGCTCACGCAGGAAACCTGTAACTAGGGATTCGAACCGCCGAACGGCCGACCTTTCTGATCGATAAGCTCAGCGTCTTAGCCACGGAGCCACCTAGTCAGGCTAATCAGTCACAACGGTCTTCGACACCACCCCTGCGCTAGATTGGAGAGACTGGGTTAAAGTCAGGGCAAAACAGACCGAGATCGTGTCTCCCTTTTTTGCTCCTCTTTTACTCATCCAGAGGCTCAGGGTTTAATCCCAGCAATTAATCAATCTCCTCTGATTAAGCAACCGGACTGATGTGGGTGACCAGGGAAAGCATTTCTTGATGCTTTCACGGGGGGCCTGGGTGCCATCATCCACCGGCCATCTCTGCCCCCCCTATGGGGACAGGAGCCCCCGTTGGGGAAAGTTGAGGAAGAGGCTGCAAAAAACACCAATCTGGAGAAGTAATAATCATGCAGCAAAATTCCAGATAACTGCAACGAAGGCGCCGGAAAAAGCTCTTGGCCCGAGGGTGGCAGGGAGCCACTGGAGGCAGGACGAAGCGACCGCCTAGCTGGAGATTGCCTCCGTCCGTCCCCATCCTAAAGAGTGACCTTGGCATCGCTGGAGCTGCACCAGACGGAGCCCTGGGGGTGGCATCTTTTGTGTGGTCAGCCAGCGATGGTCTGTGCAGTTTTTGTCAGAGGCTGCGAGGCTCCCATTAAAACAGCCGCCCGTTTATTTCCAAAGGAAATAAAAATTGTTCAGTGTCCCAAAGGCTGTGAATACCAAAAGTGTAATCCTAAATAATAATTCAAAGTAGTTACAATGAATGGTTTCTTCCTTCTCTCTTTCTTACTTTCCTTCTTATCTTTTTCAAACTTTTCTTCTTCCCTTCTTTCCTATCCCTTTCAATCTTTCCTTTCCTCTTTCTTCCTTCTCTTTCTTACTTTCCTTCCTTCTTTGCTTCCATCTTATCCTTTTCAATCTTTCCTTCCTTGCTCCCTTCCTTGCTTGCTTGCTTCCTTCCTTCCTTCCTATCCCTTTCAATCTTTCCCTCTTTCCTCCTTTCCTTCTTTCCTTCCTTCCTTTCTCTACCTCTCTCCTTCCCTCCTTTCTTTGCTTTTTCTTCCCTTCCTCTACTCTCTTTCCTTCCTTCCTTCCTTTTTCCCTTTCTTCCATCCTTCCTCTACCACTCTCCTTCCCTCCTTTCTTCACTTTTTCTTCCCTCTCTCTCCTTCCTCTACCTCTCTTTCCTTCCTTCCTTCCTTCCTTCCTTCCTTCCTTCCTTCCTTCCTTCCTTCCTTCCTTCCTTCCTTCCATAATATCACAGCTGCACATTAAGGAGCTGACTAAAACCACAAGGAAAATCCCAGTTGAAATCACCCCAAAAAGAAAAACAACAACCCCACTCCAAACCCTGTCATAAAAAATAAAAGGGACCCAGAAATGTCATAACAGCCATAAAATTTAATTAATAATGCCACTCCGGTTTGAACAAACAACACTATTAAAAAATGCACAATTGAGCTAATTGGTTTATCATGGCAAGCCAAACCCAAGAGCACATCTGGAATAAGTACATAAAGGCGCATGAGAATTCCAGCCGCGTCCTAAATACGTCCTGATCATCCATCCCAGCTTTCAATCACAGTTAAAATTTTGCTTTCAAGCCTTGTATTTTCTACATTCTTTATTAAATTCGACTTCCAGAGCATAAATTTCTTCTCCGCAATTTCACAGAGCTAACTTAGGAAAAAAAAAAGAGGAAGGGAGACACTTGGGCAACGTTGCCACACCGTGTTTGAAGACGGAGAGCAAAAAAAAAAAAGAGAGAGAGAGAACTCGTTTTTCTCCAGCCTCAATCATAGGAAAAGCAGATGCCTGAGGCATCTCTTCAATGACAAGAGGAAGTCACTCTGCATGTGCTCAGGAGAACTGTTGGCACAAACTATCCAGTTGTTACACTCCAGCATGACGAAACACCAAATTTTGCCAGGCAACATTTTTACCCGACAATTCACAGTAGCCGGTAACCTGTCGTTATTGTTTGGCTAACTTTTGTAAGTGCGGCTTGGCCCTTCCATTTTTCTGGGTTCACAAGGGTTGTTCCTGAAACGTGAGGATGCAAAAAAGTCAAAAAGGGGGCCGTAAGCCATGATGGAAACTTGGCTCCCTTTTTACGCCTTTTAACACACCACAAAAGGGACCACGTTTTGACCGCATGGTCAACCATCTCAGCATTTTGGACTCCCCTCAATCTACTCTTACATTTGATCAAAAAAACATTCTGGAAAAGCAAGAAAACATTTTTAAAAAGACCTTCTCTTTAAACAGTGATACCTGTGCTGAACGAAGCCGCCTTAAAGCCGATGGAATTTAAATCTGGGTTCGCCTTGCTCCCAAATATTTGTATTCTTCCAGGACATCCACCTGAGTTTGCAGAAAACCAGGGTTTCCCCCCCCACCCTAAGTGGCTTCCAAGAAGCTTGCTTCCTTCAGTTCTCTTCCTTGCCTAACCTAGGGGTTAAATGACTCCACTTTTTTTAAAGTATTGCTGATTTCTTGTCGACTGACATCTATCAAGATTGTTCAAGAACCAGAAAGTGGAGTTAAAGCCACGTCTTAGCTGCCGCAAAATTAAGTTCCTCCTGCCTCTCTTTTCTCTCTCTGACATCTTAAATATACCTCAATTCCCCGTGTCATTCAACGTTTCCTTTAAGTCCGAGGGATATCTACGTTCCTGTCATTTCTTCCACCAACCTCAATGCCTGGAGAATGAACTCCCCCGTCACTCACTCGAGAGCCCGTCTGCAAGGATTTGAGTTTCAGAATATTCTTAGATCCAGCTTCCTCCAGATCTGGGTTTGGGTTTGGTCAACGCTCCCAAATTGGTGGCTGGCTTGGTGGAGAAGGAAAGAAGCAACGTTTATGACGGTGACGTTACCTAGTTTGGGTCATGAAAGGTCTTCAAGAAATAAACCAAGCTCAGAGAGAACCAAGGTCCCTCCATTTCAACCCTGAGCTACAAAGATTCTCCTTTACTGAAACTATGATGGTTTCTAGTTGGCTTGGAGGGAGGGAGGGAGGGAGGGAGCGATGGATGAATAGATGGATAGATGGATGGATGGATGGATGGATGGATGGATGGATGGATGGATGGAAGGAAGGATGGAAGGATGGAGGGATGGAGGGATGGAAAGATGGAGGGCTGGAAGGTAGGATGGATGGATGGAGGGAGGGAGGGAGGGAAGGATGGAGGGATGGAAAGATGGAGGGATGGAAGGTAGGATGGATGGAGGGAGAGAAGGATGGAAGGATGGAGGGATGGAAAGATGGAGGGATGGAAGGTAGGATGGATGGATGGATGAAAGGAGGGAGGGAGGGATGAATGGATGGAAGGTTGGATGGATGGATGGAAGGAAGGATGGAGGGATGGATGGATGGATGGAAAGATGGAGGGATGGAAGGTTGGATGGATGGATGGATGAAAGGAGGGAGAGAGGGATGAATGGATGGAAGAATGAATGGATGGATGGATGGATGGATGGAAGGATGGATGGATGGATGGAAAGATGGAGGGATGGAAGGTAGGATGGAGGGAGGGAGGGATGAATGGATGGATGGAAGGAAGGATGGAGGGAGGGAGTGATGGCGGGAGGGATGGATAAATGGATGGATGGATGGAAGGAAGGAAGGATGAAAGAATGGAGGGAGGGATGGAAAGATAGAGGGATGGAAGGTAGGATGGATGGAGGGACGGAGGAATGGATGGATGGATGGAAGGATGGAGGGATGGAAGTTTGGATGGAGGGAGGGATGAAGGAATGGATGGATGGAAGGTTGGAGGGAGGGATGGTTGCAAATTGAGAAACAAGACTCACAGAGAAATTCACCCATGCCAAATGAGCTAATAGCTTTACGACGTGGAAGGAACAAAGCTGTCCAAAGATCTACTGACGGTGCTACAAGCCAACCTCCACCCTCTCCTTTCCAAAATTAATCACTGGTACCCTCTTCCGCCTTCACACAAAGAAAACTCTGACCTTTCAAAATCCACCATCCTCCAGGGGAGGCCTCAGATCTTGTTCCTTCTTCTAAACCAACAGTGGGACTCCTCTAACCGGATTGAGGACAACCAAATCTCCGCTGGAAGCCGAGCCTTTCTCAGTTCCCTCCTGCCCATTTTTTCCCCCCTTCAAGTTTCTTCTCTGCGTGTCTCCTTTCCTTATCCCCATCCTCCTCCCCCCCCACCCACCCCCGCAGCATCTCTACATCAGAGCCAGAGGCTTAATCCAGGTGGATCTCAAAGGCAGGCAGATCACTATCACAACCGCAAGGTGAGAAGGAATAAATCCCAGCCTTAATTCAATCGAAGGCGCTCAGTGGGGATAAGGGCAGGCATGTAACGTGGTCAAAATCAAAGAGAGGAGAATTCTGGGGCTGGGGGGAAAAAAGGAACAGATGAAGACTTCCTCAGTCTGGTGCCCTTGGGGCCCAGCCTGGCTGGGGAGGATGGGAACTGTTGTGCATCCTTGGAAAATAATCTCTCCCTCCTTCCCTTCCTTCCCTCCATCTGTCCCTTCTTTCTTTCTTTCTTCCTTCCCTTCCTTCCCTCCATCTGTCCCTTCTTTCTTTCTTCCTTCCTTCCTTTCTCTCTCCCTCTCTCTCCTTTCCTTCCTTCTCTTCCATCTTTCCTTCCTTCTTTCTCCTTCCTTCTTTCTTTCCTTCCTTCCTTCTTTCTCCTTCCGTCCTTCTCCTTCCTTTCTTCCCTCTTTCTGCTTCCTTCCTTCTTTCTCCTTCCTTCCTTCTTTCTCCTTCCTTCTTCTTTCCTTCCTTCCTTTCTCCTTCCTTTCTTCTTTCCTTCCTTCTTTCTCCTTCCTTCCTTCCTTGCTGGAAAATATCTTTTCTTTTCCATCTGCAAGAGTTACCTTCTGATAAACAAATCCATACTTGCCATGAAGGAGGCAGGAGACTGAAAAAAATACTTATTTTTTCTCCCTCTGAGAACCCCTACCTACCTACCTACCCCTCTCTCCCTCCCTCTCTCTCTCTCTCTCTCTCTCTCTCTCTCTTTCCCCTCCCCCCTCCTCTCCCAGGCACTCACCCTGCACCCTCTCTCATGGTACCCCCCCTTATTTAACAGCACCCTCCTTTTCCTGCTCATTAGACCCTTCTTGCTAGAGGAAATGTTTTCCGCCCTGTTTATAAGCACAGGCATAGCTCCTTTCCTCCAACCCCCCCCCCCACTTCGTGGCCAGGTAACTAATGGGGGTCACCGATTTGAAATCTTCCGAAGTTAACTACACTAATATTGATGGAGGGAGGGAGGGAGGGAGGGACGGACAGATGGATGGATGGATTCATGGGCCACCTTCTTACCCTGAATGTCCTTGCACGAGACATCCGGATGGGGTGCCGGATAAACATGATAAATTATATAAAGATCTAACCGAGAGCAATAAAACTCATATCAAGCAGTCAGAATGAGAGCAAGCAATAAAATCTAAATTATAGTTTCAATCACAGGAGGCGATAGAAATTAGAGAGATTGCTTCAAAGCCAAGGGTGAGGGTTGGGGTGGGGGGGGGGGTTTCAGTCCGAGGGGAAGTTTCTGTGGATAAACGACCGCAGAGGTGAGCAGCCTGATGATGGCTGAGCATCTCACCTGCTGCCCCCTCCCAGCTAAATCCAAGCCATCAGCCACAAGCCACCAACCAGGCAGGGGAGACATGAGGGAGGGGAAGGGAATGGCAAACGCAGCCCCCAGACCCAGCAGACCGAAACTGAGACACACCTAGAACGAAGGAGAAATTTCCTGACAGAGAGATAAACAATTAACCAGTGGAACAGCTTGCCACCAGAAGTTTTGGGTTCTCCAACACTGGGGGTTTTCAAGAAGAGACTGGA
This sequence comes from Pantherophis guttatus, assembly GCF_059756535.1. Classification (NCBI taxonomy): domain Eukaryota; kingdom Metazoa; phylum Chordata; class Lepidosauria; order Squamata; family Colubridae; genus Pantherophis; species Pantherophis guttatus. Next base: position 20,926,466 of record NC_142076.1, read on the forward strand.
CAGCCATTTGTCCAGAAAGATGGAGGGCCTCCTGCTTGAGCTGGGGGTTGGACTAGAAGACCTCCAAGGTCCCATCCAGCCCCAAGATTCTATGATTCTGAGATAAATAAGATAGATGGATGGATGAATGGATGGACGGAGGGAAGAAGGAAGGAAGGAAGGAAGGAGATAGAAGGATGGAAAGAGAAGGAAGGAAGGAGGAAGGAAGGAGGGAAGGAAGGAAGGAAGATGGAAAGGGAAGGGAAGGAAGGAAGGTAGGAAGTAGATAGAAGGATGGAAAGAAAAGGAAGGAAGGAAGGATGATGGAAAGGGAAGGAAGGAGATAGAAGGATGGAAAGAGAAGGAAGGAGAAGGAAGGAAGGAAGGAAGGAAGGAAGGAAGGAAGGAAGGAAGGAAGGAAGGAAGGAAGGAAGATGGAAAGGGAAGGGAAGGAAGGAAGTAGATAGAAGGATGGAAAGAAAAGGAAGGAAGGATGGGAAGGAAGGATGATGGAAAGGGAAGGAAGGAGATAGAAGGATGGAAAGAGAAGGAAGGAAGGAGGAAGGAAGGAGGGAAGGAAGGAAGATGGAAAGGGAAGGGAAGGAAGGAAGGTAGGAAGTAGATAGAAGGATGGAAAGAAAAGGAAGGAAGGAAGGAAGGGAGGAAGGATGATGGAAAGGGAAGGAAGGAGATAGAAGGATGGAAAGAGAAGGAAGGAGAAGGAAGGAAGGAAGGAAGATGGAAAGGGAAGGGAAGGAAGGAAGTAGATAGAAGGATGGAAAGAAAAGGAAGGAAGGATGGGAAGGAAGGATGATGGAAAGGGAAGGAAGGAGATAGAAGGATGGAAAGAGAAGGAAGAAAGGAAGGAAGGAAGGAAGGAAGGAAGGAAGGAAGGAAGGAAGGAAGGAAGGAAGGAAGGAAGGATGCTCTATCACTGGAGGTTTTCAAGAAGAGACTGGACAGCCACTTGTTCAGAATGGGACAGGATCTCCTGCTTGGGGACTGAGACTAGAAGACCTCTAAGGCTCCTTTCAAGACTCTGTTGCTCTGTTATTTTATACATATGTGGTTTTACCTGTCTTGGGTTTTATTATTATTATTTTTTTTTAAGGGAGGGGGGAAGGGGGTGACATCCGTGGCTGCTTGCGTGGCTCCTTCCAACTTGTACAAACAACTCTTTTAATGTGCCCAACCGGTGGGGAAGGGGCAGCGACTAAGAGGAAAAAGGGAGGGTTAGGGTTAGGGGGAAGCAGAGCTCATCCCTGGGTTACTGTCCCACATGGGGCAGGAGAAGGGGCTTCAGGGATCAAGGGGTCCTTGGGGGGCTGCTCGGCTTCCTTTCATCCGGGAGACCCCGCCTCACTTATTCCATCTCCGGAGGGTCCGGGGAGAAACAGACAGCGCCGAGCATTAAGCGCTATCCTAAGCATTAAGCGCTATCCTAAGCATTAAGCGCTATCCTAAGCATTAAGCGCTATCCTAAACGGCTCGTCTCCGTTTCCACTGACTGTCCCAAGAGCTTCGCCGGTTCGTGGAGGAGGAGGAGGCGGGGTCTAGAAGGGGGCGTGGCCGGAGCTGGGACTGTCACCCCCAGACCCCGTGGAGAGGGAGGGGGACCGCGAGGCCAAAACTTTCCCCTCCCCCTTCCAACTCAGAAGAGGCGGGTTCCCGACCTCCCGTGCCCTCGCCCACTCAAGAAAAGGGGACCCCACCTGTTTGCTCCCCGAAGATGGGAGGGAAAGCGTGCTCCGGAGCATGGGAAAAGCGTGGGAATAGAAACTCGGCCAGACCCGAGGGAGGGGGCGATTAGGCGTGGGGGAGGGGCATCTCGTGGTCCCGCCGGACCTTCCTCCCCTTCGTTTGACCGAGCAGCTCCCGGCTTTAGTCCCTTTCCGTGTGAATCCAAGACGAGCGGGGCGCACCCACCCAAAGGACGCGCGTCTGTCGGGGGCCGCCTTCCCCACGTTTCCAACATCCGCGTCAGCTAAGATCTCTTTGGCCAGAGTCTGCCGCTTTTCAAAAAAAGCGGAGGTGGCTTATGGAGCGTGGATGGGAGACCACGAGGAAATCCCAGGGCCGTAAACCAGCGGGGAAGATGGACCCGACATCTAGGAGGAAAGCAAAAGTGTCCAACGGCGGACACTTTTTTTTCAGTTAACAGTGTTGGAAGGGACCTTGAAGGTCATCTAGTCCAACCCCGTGCTCCCGCAAGAGACCTATACTTGGGATTCGAACCGCCGAACTGCCGAACTTTCTTCTGGCGAGGAGGAAGCTCACGCGGGCCACAGTCCCGTTCGACGGAGACCCCCCCACCTATACCGATTAGATGAGCGAGCCTCTCTCTCCTCCAGAGGTTCGGGGTCCGCGCGCCCAAGTTGGGCGGCGCCCGAGTCTGATTTTGCGCTTTCCCACGCGCGCCCTGCAGGCAGCTCGGAGGGAAGGGCCGGTCCCTGTTCACCCCCTGGCCCAGCGGGGGCTGGGAAGGAGCAGAGAACCGGGGAGGGGGGCGCCGAGCGAGGCGAGGATGCGCCTTCACCTCACTAGGACCCCCCTCCCTGCCTGCAACGCCTTCACTAGTAGCCCCCAGGCTCTCTCGTCCCGGGGAAGCAAGCCTCGCAGCACTGGTTTGGGGGGGGGGCTGACCAGGGGGTGCCAAATTTTCTCTCCACCGTCCGCCAAGCAGGTAAGCACGGAATGCCCCCACCTGGTTGGTTACTTCACCCCGGGCATCCCACTTATGCGCGCCCCCAGCATGACTTGGGTCACCTAATCCGGTCCCCTCTGTCCCAGAGGCGAAGGAGGAGACCCTGGCTGAGTCGTCCCCTCCCTCTCTCTCTCTCTCTTTGCTCCTGCTGCGCGCTCCCGCTCTCGCTCCCCCCCCCCCACCGTCCCCGGGAGCGCGCGCTCCTCTGGCTCGCAGCTGGCCCATTCAGGCAGCAGAGAAAGGAGCGGAGCCCGGGCCAGAGACGGCGAAGAGACCGGGGGGGGGGGGTGGAAGCAGGAAGCTTTCTGCAAAACCGAGGGCAGAGCTAAAAGGAGGCAGGGGTGATGCAGGGGGAGCTGGCAAGGCACGCGAGTTGGGGGTGGGGTGGGGTACACTCTCCGGATAAAGGATACTCCCCTTTTCACCTTGAGCATTTAAATAAGGCAAGTTTGAAAAGGAGGAGGAGGAAGAAGAAGAGGAGGAAGAGGAAGAAGAGGAAGAAGAGGAAGCAGCAGGAGGAGTAGAAGAAGAAGAAGAGGAAGAAGAAGAAGAGGAAGAAGAGGAAGAGGAAGAAGAGGAAGAGGAAGAAGAGGAAGAGGAAGAGGAGGAGGAGAAGAAGAAGAGGAAGAAGAAGAAGAGGAGGAAGAGGAAGAGGAGGAGAAGAAGAAGAGGAAGAAGAAGAGGAAGAAGAGGAAGAGGAAGAGGAGGAGGAGAAGAAGAAGAGGAAGAAGAGGAAGAGGAAGAGGAGGAGGAGGAGAAGAAGAAGAGGAAGAAGAAGAGGAAGAAGAGGAGGAGGAGGAGAAGAAGAAGAGGAAGAAGAAGAAGAGGAAGAGGAAGAGGAGGAGGAGGAGGAGAAGAAGAGGAAGAAGAAGAGGAAGAGGAAGAAGAGGAAGAGGAAGAAGAGGAGGAGGAGAAGTAGAAGAAGAGAAAGAAGAGGAAGAGGAGGAGGAGGAGGAAGAAGAAGAAGCAGGAGGAGGACGTGGAGAAGGAGGAGGAGAAGAAGAAGAAAGAAGAAGGAGAAGGAGGAGGAGGAGGAGGAGAATTATGGGGCCCTTGATGTTCTCTGAGCTTGGCTATTTTCTTGCAGACGTTTCATGACCCAACAAGGTAACATCATCAGCGCTAGAAGGGAGGGAGGGGGGAAACAGACAGCCTTGGATTCCCTTTGTCTAATGCAAGCTTCACTAGCGCTTCACTAGCGCAGAACTCTCCCTGAAGAAGAGACCCGTGTAAACGGAAACCTTTCGTCCTTGGCCTGTCTAAATAACCTGACTTCATATTCTCCGGAACAGCCGAGGGCCGCAGCTGCTACCTATTTGGGAGCGAGTCGCTGTAGGTCCCTTAAGCTCCACCGGCTTTAACCTTGAAGCCTGATAGGACAGGCTGAGTTATGGTTTGTTAAATAAACCATAGTTGACTGAGTCTATCCGTGGTGATTTACAAAGCGCTGGGATCGCAGGCTGCCGTCAAAGCATTTAGGCCGGGTGTGATCTGTGAACTGAAGCCCCCAAATTTTGTGACGTCTTTCGAGAGAGGGTTTTTTTTTTTTTGACATCAGCCACAATTCTCGCTACACCCAGGATAAATCATGGCTTCGGGCAACACATTAAGCTTGAAACCAGGGTTACAAATCACAAGATCCGAAGGAGGCCTGAAAGAAGCTGTCAAATGTGACCCGGGGGGTTTCTTAAAGACCCCCCCTCCCCTCTTCATATTCCATTCGCAAGGAATACCTTTTAAGGTGAATAGGAGTCCCCCCCCCAAAGGATGCTAATGGAGGCTTGATTGAACAGGTGATTAGGGCTCTGCTTACTCAAAGGTAAAAAGCCAATTGGAAGGGAACATTAAGGCCAACAAGGCTAAACTCTAAACGGCCCAACACAAGTCTTCTGTTTACAGAGGGGCAATATATTGCAGATATGACAGACACAATATATTGCACCTTAGGCTGTACCTTAGATACAGATACAGATTAACAGAGCTGGAAGGGACCTTGTAGGTCATCTAGTCCAACCTTCTCCCAAGCAGGAGACCCTACACCAGTGATGGCTAACCTTTTTGCCATCGCGTGCCAGGAGGGGGTGGGATGGGGGAGGTTCACACGTGCACATGCCCACACCCATAATTCTATGTGCCCTGCCCTGCGCATGCATGCGCAACTCTCCTCCTCCCTGCTCCTAGCAGGGGCCCGGTAGGCCTGTTTTTCCTTCTCAGCTGGCTCCAGATCCTCTCTGTGCATCTGGGGAGGGTGAAAACAGCCTTCCCCACTCCCTCGGAGGCCCTCAGGAGGCCTGAAATGGCCCATTTCCCAACTCCCGGTGGGACACAGGAAGTGACTTTTTTTGCTGTCCCCAGCCTCCAGAGACTCCTAGAGAGGCATGGGAAAGGCTGTTTTCACCCTCCCCAGATGCACAGAGAGGATCTGGAGCCAGGTGAGAAAGAAAAACGAGCCCCATCCACCCCCCAGGCCCTCCGGAGGCAGGAAACAGCCTGTTTTCCTACTTCTGGTGGGCCCAGAAGGCCCAAAAATCATCTGGCCAGCACGGCATGCGCACCAGAGTTGAGCTGGCGTGCCGATTGATATGTTTGATATCCATATTTAGGAGGGGGATTTAGGAGGGGGAGAGGAAGGAGGAGGAGGAGGAGAAGGAGAAGGAGAAGGAGAAGGAGAAGGAGAAGGAGAAGGAGAAGAAGAAGAAGAAGAAGAAGAAGAAGAAGAAGAAGAAGAAGAAGAAGAAGAAGAAGAAGAGGAAGAGGAAGAGGAAGAGGAAGAGGAAGAGGAAGAGGAAGAGGAAGAAGAACTGTCTGAGCTTGGTGATTTTCTCGCAAACATCTCATTACCCAACTACGTAACATCACCAGTGCTAGCTGGGTAATGAAACATCTGCAAGAAAACCAGGAAACTCAGAGACCACCAAAGACCCCAGTTCAACCCTGAGCGACAAATATTCCCTACTCTTGGCAAGCTCTGGCCCACACATCAGGCCCAGTTCACATCTTTTGCACCCTGAACCAAAAACAAACCCAACATAAAAAGACTGTACAAAGATACTCCTGACCACAAAATTACGCTCTCCACTCGTCAAGATCCTTTGACCCCATTTCCTGGTCTTTCCTTTGCCATGATAAACCAAAACCATTACAAGCCGTTCTTATTTCTGGATCCTTCCTTGAGCTTTGCAAACTTTCATTTTTCACAGCGTCGGAAGGAGTATTCTAACTCCCCCCATCCCATCATCACACAGATGTGCCAAACCTCTGGGAAGGGTGAGAGATTGACTCCATGAGTTAGGTCTTAGAGGAGGGAGGAGACTTACTCACAAGTGTAAACCTTTGTGGCGGTAGTAGTGAAGGTGTTGGGCTAATGCTGAGTTCAAACCCACATTGGAGTTCCTCGCAAAGGGAGCTTGGATAGCTCTGCAGACTAAAAGCACTGTAATTTAACACCAGCTGTCTGCAATTAAAGTAAGTTCGAATCTTGCCAGGCTCAAGGTTGACTCAGCATTCCATCCTTTCTAAGGTAGGTAAATTGAGGACCCAGTTTGTGGGGGCAATAAGCTGACTTTGTATAAATATACAAAAGAATGAAGGCTATTGCTTAATGCATTGTAAACCGCCCTGAGTCTCCGGAGAAGGGCGGCATATAAATCAAATAAAAAAAAATAAAAAAAAATGGCTTTGGGGACTCCCTGACACCCAGTTGCTGAATTCACACATTCGGAGTTTCAAAACCCTGGGTATTTCCAGGCAGGGGAAGGGCAAGGGTGATTGTGGGTCTCAGCACATCCTTGGACCAATGTTGTGACCTATGCAATGTGTGGAATGTTATCCTGACACCGGCAACATTGCCGTGACTTGCACTGCATACAGGCTCACAACACAACAAGCCATAAATTAACCACCTCTGTGGATTCATCCACACAGCGCCAGCCAGAATCAGGATTGACTGATTTGTGGCCGAGGGCTCCTTTCACAAGCTGCGGTTGGAAATCGGTCTTTTCTTTGACTTGTAACACACATCCCAGCTGCACCCTCAGCCCCCTTCCCTACAAACCAAGTTTCAAAGTCAGCCCCCTTCAGTTACGCAAATCTGACTGTTCTAAGAGAAGCTGGCAAGATGGTGGCCATGTTAATCCCCACCCCACCCCTCTCCAGCAGACTGGCAACAGCCTGAGCGGTTGTGTGAAGGCAGGAGGGGGGGTCTGCAAGAGACTGCCGCCATTGGTCTTGTTTTTATTCTTTTTTTAAAAAAGGGGAGGGGGAAGGTTAATAGCTGTGGTATTGTTTTAATTCTGGGTTGTAGGTCACCCAGAGTTACGTTTAGTGAGGTAGGCGGCCATATAAATGTGATGATTGATAGATAGATAGATAGATAGATAGATAGATAGATAGATAGATAGATAGATAGATAGATAGATAGATAGATACAGACAGACAGACAGACAGACAGACAGACAGACAGACAGACAGACACTATAGACAGATGATAGTTGGGTAGATATAGAGAGAAACAGAAGGAGAGAGAGATGATAGATTATAGATGGGTAGATATAGAAATGGATGGATGGATGGATGGATGGATGGATGGATAGATAGATAGATAGATAGATAGATAGATAGATAGATAGATGGATGGATGGATGGATGGATGGATGGATGGATGGATGGATGGACGGATGGACGGATGGACGGAGACAGACAGATGATAGATAGATGATAGATAGATAGATAGATAGATAGATAATGGATAGATAGATAGATAGATAGATAGATAGATGATGGATAGATAGATAGATAGATAGATAGATAGATAGATAGATAGATACATACATACATACATACATACATACATATACATAGATACACAGATAGATGGATGGATGGACGGACGGATGGAGACAGATGATAGATAGATAGATAGATAGATAGATAGATAGATAGATAGATAGATAGATAGATAGATGATGGATAGATAGATAGATAGATAGATAGATAGATACATACATACATACATACATATACATAGATACACAGATAGATGGATGGATGGACGGACGGATGGAGACAGATGATAGATAGATAGATAGATAGATAGATAGATAGATAGATAGATAGATAGATAGATACCATGTTTTCCCAAAAATAAGACCCTGTCTTATATTTTTTGAATCCTGAAATAAGTGCTTGGCGTTATTGCCATGCGCTCAAAAGCCCAATTGGGCTTATTATCAGGGGAGGTCTTATTTGGGGGGAAACAGGGTTGATATAAATACAGATAGAGATGATATTGATGATAGATAGATAGATAGAACCATAAATTCCTGCTGTCTGCGATCCAACATCTGGGAGGGGCTCAAGGTTTGCACTCTCCATGATGGCAAGATTAACCCCCCCCACCCCTTCCCCTCTCCGCCTGGAGCCTTTGAAACACCGCCGCGTCTCCCCAGGACGCGGGCAAGTTCATTTCCCGGTTTGGAAACATCGGAACCCATATATATTAATGACCTTTTGATTCACCACTGCAAACTTCTGAATATTTCATAGGGTGCAAACGGGCCGCGAAATGCATCAAAAGCCGGCAGGAGGCGAGAGAGAAGGGACGCGCGTGCCCTGGGAAGGCGGACCCACGGAACTGGGGGGGGGGGTGCGTGGGGTGGGGGGGAAAGAGGAGGAGGAGGAGGAGAATGGAGGGGAATGCGCGCGTGTGTGTTCCCACCTTGGAGCACTGCTCTAGTCTAGCACGTGAGCGCCGCTGGTTCCATTTCTGCAGCCTCATCGCCATTCCGAAGGACCCCACGTACACGTGTCAAGCAGTACAGGGTACATCGAGCCTCTGAGGCGGCCCTTTCTTAGTCCCCCACCTCGGTCCTTTTTATGTTTCAGGCTACGGAGGCGGTCGGGGTTCTCCTGCCCAAATCCAAACGTCTGGCTCCATTCACACGACTCCCGCAACGGGCGGAGTTCGCATTTGCGTGTTAAGCTCGCTGCCTGCCAACCTCCGTTTTGAAGCCTTTGCCTTTTGCAGCTCAGCACGGAGGACGGGGCGAGCCCCAGCCCCGTGTGGGGCTCAGGAGGTTGTGGGAAGCCCCAAAACAGGTGAACTCGACGCGGGTGGGTTAGGCACGTGTGTGGACCAAACCTGGGCGAAGCCTGGCTTGATCTCCTCTCTAGGGGGGAAGGGCTCTGACACCCCTCCTTCGAAGATCGGGGTCCTCGCCTGCTGTACAGGAGCCCCTCCCCCCGCTTGGTGTCCGGAGCTGATCCCGCATCTCCCCAGGGAACCGTCTCTGGGGAGCGGGGGAGGGCCAGACGCCTTCATGGAAGACCCCCCCCCCTCCCCACCTCCAGCCGCAGGGTCGCCGGGATACTCGCTCACACCCTCCGGGCCGAAAACCCGAAAAGGAGCGGCCCTGCTTTCTATCTAGTCTGGCGGAGCCCGGGGCTTCGCCAAAGGGCGCCTCTCTCGGCTTCTGCCCCCTTTCCCGCCCCTTCTCGGCAGCCCCCGGGGCCAAGTGGAGCGGAGCAGCTGGAAGAGGAAGAGGAGGAGGAGGAGGAGCAGCAGCTCCGGAGCAGAAGCGAGCCCTGCATGCAAAACGCAGCTCGTTTCTCTCCCGGTGGCGAGGAAGCGTGTGGGAAGGAAGGCGAGAGGGGTCAACGAAGAGCTGTTTCTCCTGTGGCTCGGTCTTTCTTTTCCTTTCCTTCCTTCCTTTCCTTTCCTTCCTTCCTTCCTTCCTTCCTTTCTACCTTCCTTCCTTTCTACTCTCCCTCCCTCCCTTTTTTCCCTCCCTCTCTCCATTTCCTTCCTTCCTCCCCTCCCACCCTATCCTTCATTCCCTCCCTCTCTCCATTTCCTTCCTTCCTTCCCTCCCACCCTATCCTTCATTCCCTCCCTCTCTCCATTTCCTTCCCTCCCACCGTTTCCTTCCTTCCTTCCCTCCCTCTCTCCATTTCCTTCCTTCCTTCCCTCCCACCCTATCCTTCATTCCCTCCCTCTCTCCATTTCCTTCCCTCCCACCGTTTCCTTCCTTCCTCCCTCCCTTTCCTTCCCTCCCTCTCTCCCTTTCCTTCCCTCTCTCTCTCCATTTCCTTCCTTCCTTCCTTCATTCATTCATTCCCTCTCTCTCTCCATTTCTTCCCTCCCTCTCTCCATTTCCTTCCTTCCTCCCCTCCCACCCTATCCTTCATTCCCTCCCTCTCTCTTTCCTTCCCCCTCTCTCTCCATTTCCTTCCTTCCTTCCTTCCTTCCTTCCTTCCTTCCTTCCTCTCCTATTTTCACTTATCTTTCCTTCCTTCCTCTCTATTCTTCCTTCCTTCCTCCAGCCCCGAGAGACCCCTCCGAAGGGTTCTCGGCCTTCCTCCCCTTCAGGGCTCTTTCGACCTTTCGGAAAGACGGAGAGCGAAGGAAAGGGACGGGGTATGCCCGGGGAAGGCGATCCGGCCTGCCGCGTCAGGAACCGGGGGCGCGAGGGAGACCGCGTGACTTCCCAAAGGCTTCCCTGGGCAGGACCCCTCGCTCTCTTAGTGGCGCTCCGACCGGGTTAAACAAGAAAAGGCCCCAGCCGGATTCAACAGCCAGCAGGCGTCACCGCAAGGCCTCCCGTGACCTTGCAAAGGGGAGGTTGCGGGGGGAAAGGCTGGATTAGAAAACCCACAGAGACTTAAATCTCCCTGCACGATCCTGAGACGTTGAGACGGTTTCCCGGGTATCCAACGGGCGTCCCGGCACGTCTGGGCGGCCAGGAGGCGCACCAAATCGGGGCTTGGGGGTGCTAAACTCTCCTGCCCACCGGTCCTTTGGAAAATCCTCTCCATAGGAGTCATTGGGACCCGACCGAGACTTCCTTCTGTCCGGAGACAAAAACTGAAACCGGGGTGTCCGCATCCAGGCGGCGGTGCTTGTGTGAGCCAGGGCAGAGTTCCCAGTCCCATCGTGCACAGCTGCGCCGGACACCGAGGCCGCAGCGGTTGACCGAAAAAAAGCACAGCCTTCCTTTCCCACGGCCGAGGTGAGCCCCTGGGCAGCCTTCCCAAAATATGGAAGGAAGGTTTTCTCCCCGGCCCCACGCATTTCACAGACCCCTCCCCCCACAGCAAGCTTGGCACGTGATTGCCCGCTTAGCTCTGACCTGGAGAAGGCCTTACGGGGCCTGAGCCCCCCCACCTCCCCCGCAGAGTTGCTGACCTGAGCTCCAGCCCTATGCAAAGCCCCCTCCCTCCGCCCATAGGCGTCGAGACTCGCACCCCCTCTCTGCTGTCGCCTATTCGAGGGACATAAGGGGGCTTTTCTCCCCACCCCTCCCGCCCCCATTTCTGCCTCCCAACGGAGTGGGAGGGGCGTCTCTTCAGCTCACACACACCCCCACCCCACCCCGAAGCCATTCAAGGCAAGCAACCAGCAGGGCCTTAATCTCGGCGCCCTTGAAGGCAGCGTCTGTGGTTTCAAAGCCCTTGGATCGGCCTCTCTCCCGGATGAGGCCTTCAATGGATGCCCCCCACCCACTCAATCCTGGACCACTCGCAGAGGCCGCGCCGGTGCTGAACTAGGCCGAGAAACTCAACCCTGACCCAGTTGCGCCTGCCCTCCTCAACTCGGGAAGGAGGGGGGGCGGAAGGAAGGAAGGAAGAACTTCTGGATGTGTAGACCAGCTCTTGCCAGGAAGGGTGGGGGGTAGTAAAGGGGGCGGTGGGAGCGCCGGCGCGCCTGATAGTTTTTAATTAAAACGCCGTATGTGTCAGCTCGGCTGTTCCGCTTCCTTTTCTGCGAAGGGGCGCCTGAGCAGGAAGGCGGGGAAAGACCCTTAGGTTCCGATCAAACATCCAAGGGGGGAAAATGGAGAAGCCTTGAGCCCAGCCAAGGAGAAGGGATCTCGGGCGTCAGAAACCAAGCGGTGGGGCTGAGATCCCTAAGGACTGAATTGGAGCGGGGGGTGACGTTAGCCCGATGCCCTCTTCGGGGAGTCAGCCCGGTGACTTCAGTGGGGTTGTTTCCCCCTAAGCACGCCTGCATAGAAACGGAATGGAAACTGAGTTAAGGATCCGGGGCTGTCTGCAGGCCGCGGGTCAGGGGTCTTGGCCTGGATTAAAAGGCGGAGCAAGAGCCTCTCAATCCGGAGCCTCCACTCTGTCCCCATTCAGACGCAGAGGCACGGGGTGGGTTGTTCGCACGCCTCTTCCCCCCCTCCGCCCCCAATTTCCCGGCTGCCCCGATCAAAAGCAACGATTTGAACGTTCCCCTGGCGTTAAGCAGAGCTGGAAGGCACGAAAGCTGAACTCGGAAGTCCGTCAGGGCCAAGAAAGCAGTCGAAAAAGCCTTTTCAGCCCTGCTGGCTCGGCGGAGCCTCCCTTGGCAGAGGCAGTCTACCTTTGCCGGCGCGTCTAACGGGGCGCGTGGGAGGCGCTTGCCGCTCTCCTAATCAGACAATCGGAAGAGAGGGCTTCGGGGTGCGTGGGGGGTGGGGGGGGAGGGCGGCGAGGCGCGAAGAGCTCGGCGAGGCTCGCTTTGCAAGAGGCGGGGACCAGCCTTAATCCTTTCCGACAGGCTCCCCCACCGCCAGCGATAGAAACAGCTTTATCTAAAGCGCGAGTTAACCTGTCACGCCGATTTCTCCCGCGACTTTCCCAGGGCCAAAAGCAGACAGACGTTCCATTCGCCGCTCTCCCGGCTTCTCGACGCCCCTTCGGGTTGTCTCTAAATGCCAAGCCCCCCTTCGAGACGTCCGGATCGCCGTCGCAGGTCCGGGGCGAGCTAACCAACCGCTTTGATTCCCGCTGGCCTAGGCGGCGTAACCCTTTCCCCGAGCAGGAATCTCCGCCGGGGCTCCTCGCCCCCTTCCAGCCCCCTTAGCTTTGGGGCTGGTCGCCGGGAATGGGGGGGGGGCGAGGGCAACCCACTGTCCCTTCCCCAATGTGCCCAAGGAGGAAGGGTCGAAATCTCGCTTCCACTCGGTGGGGCGACAGCGTCCCAGGGCAATAGTCGTAGCCAGCTTCTAACCCGGTTAAGCTTTAAGCCACGGAGACCACACAGCTCGCTGGCCAGGCGAGGAAGCCAGAAACGGTGCGTGGGGGGGGGGTAATCTTGCCAGGAGGCGACGTAGCTCGTTGCTGGCTCCCTCCGAAGACCCCGCGACGCCCCCTCGGAGCAACCTCGCGAGTCCCGGGAGCTGTCCCCTCCCACAGTGGTGCTGAAACGGTTCGGCCTCCCTCCGGACGCGCCGCGCTCGGGGGGGGGGGGGGCAGCGGGTCACGGGGAGCCGGTTCCCTCTCCTCGACGCCTTCTCCCCGGAGGAGGCAGAGAAGGGGTGGCGGGGAGGGTCCGGTTCTCCTCTTTAGGGCGTTGGAGCTGCCGGATGCCTGTCGGGAGGTGCTTCCCAAGCCGGAGCCCGCCCGGGAAAAGTTTGTCGGTAGTTAGGTGGCACTCTCGGGCGCGTCGCACCGAAATGATAAAAAGCAAGTTTGGGGCAGCGGAGACTTCGCCCCATTTCCTTCTTCTTCGTTTTGTTTTGTTTTTTTTAAACAACTGTCCCCCTCCCCGAATTCACTGGGGAAGCAGAGCCTCTGATGGGAGGGCGTGGGACAGAGAGAAAGGAACGCCGGCCCTAGGCTGTAGGTGAGGGCGGCTTCCGTCCGCCAATGGAGTTTTGGGTGGGCTGGGGTTTGGGGCGCCCCCCGGCTGAGCCTCGGCTACAGGCGCGCGATGTACGGAGCAGAATCGGAGGGAGAGGCTTTGGCGAGCCGCCTTCCGGCTAATGATCGTAATAGTATAGTAAGAACGGCGGCGATTCTACCCGGGGTCGCTCCCTTTTATCTACGGCTCTGCTCCTGCGGCAGGGGCGGGGATGAGACCCGGAGACCCCCTCCCCTTTTCTTCCAGCCCTTCTGCTCGCTTGAGCGTCCCCTCCCGCACAGCTCACTTACCTGCCTCCGACCTCAAAAGACGAGGAGGGGGCGTCTCGAGGAATCCGGAGGGGCGGCCAGCCCCAGTCTGCGTCTCCTCCTTGTCTTGTCGCCGCCGCCGCTTCTCCGCCTCTCTCTCTCTCTCTCTCTTGCGCGCCGCTACCTCTGCCCCCTCCTGCCCCTCCCCCAGCGGCAGCTTCTTCTCCCGGCCAGGCAGGCAGGCAGTAGCAGCCTCTCGCCGGCTCGCCCGCCCGCCCGCTCGCTCTCTCGCTCGCACCCACACCCAGACGAGAAATCCTTGGGCGGCCTGGAAAGAGCGAGCGAGCGCCTCCGCCTCTCCCTCCGGCCACCGTCACTGCGTCAAGCCGTCGGCGAGGGGAGCTCCCGAGATCCGGAGTCCGAAAGCGCCGGGGCTCGGCTGGTCTTGAAGGAATCCTGGAAGCCGGGAGAAAGCGGTGGGCGAGCCGAGCGCGGGCGGGGAACAGCCCTTCTCTCCCTCCGCCTCCTTTTCAATTCTGATCTCCTCCTCTTTCTCTTCTCCGCTCTTGAAAGGGCCCGAAAGGGGGGCGGCCGGCAGCGGGGCGGAGGGTGGGGGGCGTGTGTGTGGTGGAGGCGAGGCGAGATTTGCGAGGCAAGTAGCCGCCGAGCGACAGCGAGAGCCAGCCCGAGCTCCCTCCGCGTCCCTCGCGCGATCCCAGGTTTGATCGTGGAGTGGGAAAGTGGAAGGGGTGGGGCGGGGAGGGGAGGGCTGGGAAATGTGCGTCGTATGTGTGAATGGAGGGAGGAGACGAGGGAGAAGCGCGGCGGAAGGAAGGAAGGAAGGAGGAAAGGGAAGGAAAGGAAAGGAAGGATGATGGAAAGGGAAGGGAAGGAAGGAAGTAGATAGAAGGTTGGAAAGAGAAGGAAGGAAGGATGGGAAGGAAGGATGATGGAAAGGGAAGGAAGGAAGGAGATAGAAGGCTGGAAAGAGAAGGAAAGAAGGATGGGAAGGAAGGATGATGGAAAGGGAAGGAAGGAAGGAGATAGAAGGATGGAAAGGGAAGGAAGGAAGGGATGTGTGCTGCAGCGGAGATCTAGGCTGCGAGCGGGAGAGAAAAGGCGGCGGCGGCGGCAGCTCAAACAACGGACCGCTTGGCGGAGGCTGAGCCGCAAGTGGGAGGCGGCGGCGGCAGGAACGGCAAGCGAGCAGCCTTCCGCCGGGGAGTCCTGCTCTCCTCCCGGCTCTCCCGCCAGCCGCCCCCGAATAACTCTGGCCAGGAGCAGCCGCTGCAAACTTTCATTCCTTTCGGGGGTCTCCTCTCTCCGGCTGAAAGGCAAACTCGGAAGGACGGCGGCGGCGGCGGGGCGGGGGGAGAGAGAGAGAGAGAGAGAGAGAGAAGGCAGATGCTGTTCCTCGCCACTACAATATTCGGTTCCTTCCGCTAGTGGGAGACGCCTCTGTTGACCGAAAGGACGCGGTGCAAAGCCGTCTTCGCCCGGTTGGCCCCCAGCGCAGGAGAGGAACCGCTTTCTCACGACCGTAAGGACACGGGTCTCCTGCTAGAGTCTCTCTCCTCCTCCTGGCTCTGGCGGGTCTTCCTAGGAAGCTGCCCTGGGATGGCCGCTGTCCTAAGGGAGAAGAGCCCGGGGCCAAACTCGACTTCACGGGCTCCTCCTCGCTCTGGCCACTAAAACGCCCTGCTTCGCCATCTGAGTGAGCCTGGAAGGGCTGTGCGAGGTGCCGAGATCAAGGTGAGCGCTGCGGGAAAGAAAAGAGGCATCAAAAACACCATCAAACAGATGCCGAGCCAATAAAAAAACATCCCGAGGGGCAGAAGAGCCGGTTCCTGGGATTTGGTGATCCGGTTGGCCACTTGGCTGGAGAAGATGGGAGCTGCAGTCCTTTGCGCTCACTGCCCCAGCTGTGCCCCGGCAGGGGTGCTGCCAAAGCCAAAAGGGGACCCGCGACTAGGACTTACCCTTCCTCCTTCGCACATTCTGGGACTGACCCGTAGAAGGCTGGTCTTTGACTCAAGGCAGAGTAAATGGAGTCGGAAGAATTAATTCTAGCTGAGACAAGCCTGCAAGCCATCCAAGGACACCTGGTGAGATTTTAAGAGCAGGGCAAACGCCTTAAATGTCTCCCATCCAACTTGGGACCTCCGTGAAGCTTGACAAGGCGCGTTCTGGGTTAGACTGCTCCACCAAGAGGAAGTCCAGGAGATGTCCCACCGGAGCACACATCAAACTCTCACCTCCAAGGAGCCTCGCCAGCACAATATGGTGCTTATAGGTTTGAGACTTCTCGAGAAGCCTCAAAAGTCTTCTCCTCCAAAGTCATCACTTCCCCCTGGCTTCCCTACGGGTAGGGCCAGGTTGATTTGTTCATCAAAGACATCTCCCCTGAGATATCTCCAATCTGGACCTCAAGGATCAGACAGCAAGAGCTGAAAATCCACTCAGATCCCAAGGAGAAAGAGGTCCTCGATCTTCACAAGCCCATCTGGCTTCAACAACCTTCTTGAATCCCTCCGTAGAGACCAGCAGCCTAGATCCCACCCAGGCATGGCTGGCGCCGATCAGATCTGGATTCTTTCAGCAGATTCCTCCAGAATCTGTTCCTTGCAGCCCTTCGTCTCTCTGCTTTCTCTTCAGATGCCAAGGGATATGAACTGGAATCTGCAAGATCTAAGGAGGAATGGTGGACCTGGTTGTTAGCTCATGGCTCTTCACAAGATCATCCCTTAGAACAGGGGTCTCCAACTCTGGAAGTTAAAGTCCACAAGTCTTAAAGTTGCCAAGGTTGGAGACCCCTGCCTTAGAATGCTTTCCATTTCCAAGGGGGCATTTGAGACCCCACCACACCCCATTATCCCCTCAGCCTACAGTGAGTAAGCTGCCCTCAATGGCAACAGCCCTTTTTTCCCTACTGCTGAAGGAGAATCTTCATTTAACAAGCCCATTTTTTTTGTAAATAATAAATATTAGGGAAAGAACTGATGGAAGCAATGCAGTCTGGCCACTGATGTTTCTAAACACACTCCCTTCAGAATAAGCCTGATTCACTACTGTAGGGTACACTCTGATCACCTACACTTATTTACTTAAAAGTAAACCTTCATGGATCCTTCTATGTAACTTAGACTATTGAAGGCTTGGAGACTAAAACGAATGGAGAACGGTTGCAGGAATTGGGTTTGGCCAGTCTAGAGAAAGGAAGGGCTAATGGGGGACATGATAGCAGTCTTCCAGTATTTGAGGGGCTGCCCCAAAGAAGAGGGGGTCAAGCTATTCTCCAAAGCGCCAGAAGGCAAGACAAGAAATGATGGATGGAAACTAAATCAAGGAGAGAAGCAACTTGGAATTAAGGAGAAACTTTCTAACAGTGAGGACAATTAACCAGTGGAACAGCTTGCCACCAGAAGTTGTGAGTGCTCCATCACTGGAGGCTTTTAAGAAGAGACTGGACAGCCACTTGTCTGAAATGATGTAGGTCTCCCTTCCAGCTCTATTCTGATTGATTGATACATAATCGCCAGGAATCAAGCTTTCAACTCCTGCTGAATTCCCATCTCTCAGTCCCCAGAAGGGGTCCGTCCATTACTCCTGAACAAGCTTGCTTTCATTCTTAAGGGAAGTCAAGCCATTCATCAAGCCAGCAAATGTTGAATTGTAGCTCCCAAGTTTTATAACTTTATTTAGTTATAAAATTCATAGGCCACCCATCTCACTATCCCAAGTGACTTTGGGTGGCCTTACTCTCCTATAAGACATCTCAGGGAGATCTGAACAGGCACTAAAAACCCATCTTGAAGTAAGAAGTGCAGCCAGCAAGTGTACTTCTAGGTCAGCATTCAGCACCTCTCAGAGAGTTTCTCTCAATCCAAACGACAGCCCTGCGAGGGAGGCTGAGTTTTAGGCTGAGGGCCGGTGGCATTGAGGAGACGTGATCTAAACTTTCTGATCCACAGGGCATCTTCTTACCATACAGTCTTAGAAGCTTCTATTCGAACACCCCCATGGAATTCAGTGGGGCTTACTCCCAGGTTAGATACTACAGGTAGTCCTCAACACAACGTAGTATGTGTGTGTGTTTTGTGTGTGTGTGTGGAATTGGAGAGGATGTTTTTTTCCCCTCAATCTCAGTTCCCTGCCAGAAGAAATATGTTTCTCAGAATTTGGAATGCAGCTTTATTTCAACGCCACAACTTCACTTTGAACAAGAGAGATGCTGAATATCTCTGGCTTGCTTATTTTAAAGAAGTAATGATTTCAGTGTCCTCTCCTGACCCCTGTCTGAGTGGTGTGTGTGTGTGCCTCTCTATGTGTGTGTGTGTGTGTGTCTGTGCGTTCGCACAATCTTGTGCATGCAAGGAGCCCTTTGCAGCTAAGAGAAGCTCCAGAAAGCAAAAACTGGAAGCAAAAAGAAAAAAGAAAGCGGAGAATTTGGAAGCAGGGGCAATAATTTCCTCGAAGATAACATTCCTCCAGCTTTGATTGAGAGAGAATAAATATTTAATGCCGTTTTCTGGTGTTTGGATGTAAAATTTAAGAGCTGCAATTTGCCAGCCGGGAAGGGATGGTAAGGGAAGATCCGGTGTAAGAAGTGGGCCACTTAAAAGGGATTTGAATCAGAATAGAGATGGAAGGGACCTTGGAGGTCTTCTAGTCCAGCCCCCTGCTCAGGCAGGAGACCCTAGACCATTTAAGACAAATGGCTGTCCAGTCTCTTCTTAAAAACTTCCAGCCACAACTTCTGAAGGCATCTTCTGTTCCACTGGATAATTGTCCTCACTGTTAGGAAGTTTCTCCTTAATTCCAGGTTGCTTCTCTCCTTGTTTAGTTTCCGTCCATTGTTTCTTCTCCTGCCTTCTGGTGCTTTAGAGAAGAGGTTGACCCCTGGGGTCAACTTAGCAGCGGTCCAGCGTCCTTTGGGCTGCCTCAAAGAAGCGGGCGGATGGGAGTCAACCTCTTCTCCAAAGCACCAGAAGGCAGGATAAGAAGCAACGGATGGACGCTAACCAAGGAGAGAAGCAACCTAGAACTAAGGAGAAACATCCCAACAGTGAGGACAATTAATCAGTGGAAGGGTTTTCTTCCAGAAGTTGTGGGTGCTTCACCATTTGAGATTTTCAAGAAGAGTTCGGACAGACAGTTGTTCAGAATGGCTTAGGGTCTTCTGCTTGTGCTTGGACTAGAACAGGGGTCTCCAATCTTAGCAACTTTAAGACTTGTGGACTTCAACTCCTAGAATTCCTCAGCCAGCTTTGAGTTGAAGTCCACAAGTCTTAAAGTTGCCAAGGTTGGAGACCCCTGGACATGAAGACCTCCAACTCTGTTATTTTCTTATCTAGTGGAGATCATTCCACTCTACTCCACCGAGTGGAGATCTGGGAACCAAGCTTCTCATCAAGGCAGGAAATCTGAGATCCATGTGTGAACAGCAGCTGTAAAGCTGGACTTGAGATGCAGATGTTGAAAGATTAATGACCTTTAGAAAAAAGAGTGCCGTTCTCGACACAACCTCTTTCCAAAAATCAGACTATTATCTACGCAGATCTTATTCCACCATAATAAGAACAGCATCTCGGCCTCTGTCGAAATGCTGTCTTTCTTCTGAATGAAAATTTAAATCCCCAATAAAGTCACGTGAAAACCCGGCCTGGATTTTCTCCTCTTTTTTTTTTTCTTCATATTCTGGCTGATGGCAAACTGATAAAGGGACGTCTTTTGATACTCACCTAACGCTAGGAAGAAAGCTGGAATTAGCTGATAAAAAAACCGCCAAGGAAATAATTGCTCGTTTCCCTTGATCAGACTTATTTTCAGGGTTTTGTTAAGTTTGCGTCTCCTATGTTCTCCAGGATCATAAGATACCTTACAGGAAGATGTTCTTTTTTCCATTTATCCTTCCGACATTCTTCATCGTCCTGTGAAGCAATTAAATCTAAAATGAAAATTAAAAAATGACTTCAAAGTCATCCAGTGAATTTCCACTGCTTTCGGCTTCCGATTGCCCATCGATGTAATGGACAGACGGATCAATACTGTTTTGCAGAGTCAAGGTTTACTTGGATGCTTTAAGGTTGGGCTAAATATTTTTATATATAACATCATACTTGCTGTTTCTTTCTCCTTTTTTTCCCCCCCTGATAGCTTTCTGATTTCTTTTGTTCTCCTTTATTTTGCCTCTCTTTCTTCTTTTCTTGCTTTTTGGGTTTTTTTTTTTAATCCTAAAGCAATACAGGAAAATAAAGTTACTGATTAGCTCGCCTCGAGATTGTATGGCGTATATTTTCTTTGCGGACTTGAATAGGCAGGGGTGAAATGATGCCACAAATATTTAGCTTTCCCTGGTAGAATTCAGTATTTTGATCCTGGGCCATGCTGGGCTTCTCTTCACCTATGGTAAGACGTATAACCACGAGCACAGAAAACTCTGTGATGAAGTGGTTAAGTGAGCAGTTTTATTGAGAAGTAAAAGGCTTTTTTTTGTCCTTGAAGTTAACAATCTTGAGAAATAATGAAAAAATTGCCCAAATAGGGAGAGATCATGAGAGTAAATCATATTAACTCTTGAACCTGTTTCCTTCTTTTTCCATCCTTCCTTCCTTCCCTCCCTCCCTTCTTTCCTCAGATTATCTTTCTTTCCTTCCTCCTATTCCCTTTCTTCCTTCCTCCTCCTTCCTTCCCTCCTATTCCTTCCTTCCTTCTATTCTCCTATTTCTTTCTTCCTTCCTATTCCCTTCCTGCCTTCCCTCTGCTTTCCTCCTACCCTTCCTTCCATCCTTCCTTCCTTGCTTATATTCTCTTTCTTTCCTTCTATTCTCCTCTTTCCTCCTTTTCCCTTCCTGCCTTTCCCGCTTCCCTCCTACCCTTCCTTCCTTCCTTCTTCAGATTCTCTTTCTTTCCTTCTATTCTCCTCTTTCCTCCTTTTCCCTTCCTGCCTTCCCCGCTTCCCTCCTACCCTTCCTTCCTTCCTTCCTCATATTCTCTTTCTTTCCTTCTATTCTCCTCTTTCCTCCTTTTCCCTTCCTGCCTTCCCCGCTTCCCTCCTACCCTTCCTTCCTTCCTTCCTTCCTCATATTCTCTTTCTTTCCTTCTATTCTCCTCTTTCCTCCTTTTCCCTTCTTGCCTTCCCCGCTTCCCTCCTACCCTTCCTTCCTTCCTTCCTCATATTCTCTTTCTTTCCTTCTATTCTCCTCTTTCCTCCTTTTCCCTTCCTGCCTTCCCCGCTTCCCTCCTACCCTTCCTTCCTTCCTTCTTCATATTCTCTTTCTTTCCTTCTATTCTCCTCTTTCCTCCTTTTCCCTTCCTGCCTTCCCCGCTTCCCTCCTACCCTTCCTTCCTTCCTTCCTTCTTCATATTCTCTTTCTTTCCTTCTATTCTCCTCTTTCCTCCTTTTCCCTTCCTGCCTTGCCCGCTTCCCTCCTACCCTTCCTTCCTTCCTTCCTTCCTTCCTTCCTTCCTTCCTTCCTCCTACTTACTTACTTACTTCTCTCCCCCACTCCTTCCTTCCTTCCTCCCCCCTCCCTTCCTTCCCTTCTTCCCCAAGCAAGGACGACAACAGGAGCAGCTTCTAGCTTGAGCCACGAAATCACAGCAGCACCAATGAATAAATGCTTCTCCGGTTCCTTTTGCAATCACAAACCATCTGCAAGGGACGGAGCCAGCATGGCCTTTCAGCCCTATATTTAGTCAAATCCAAAGCAGACCTTGATAATTGGGTTAAAGTCAAGAAGGAGCCAAGAAAAAAACAAACAAACCAGAAAGCGAGGGAGGAGGGGACACCCGACACCAACAGCCCAGATTTATTGGAAGCCGCTTTCCCATTCGGCTCGTTCGCAGAAGATGCCTTGAAATCAGAAGGTTTCAAACTGAGGGCCTCCTGTGTGCCGCAGCAGATTGCTCTGTTGACACAGCAGGTTCAGAGAAGCCTAACAAGGAGAAACAGAAAGAAATCAGTTAATAAAACATTTGCTGTTTTACCCAATTATCTGGAAGCACAGCAGGGAAGTTGGCTGTCAGTGCCCACACTGTCTTCCAGAGGGAGACCAAAGGAGAGAGAGAGAAAGAAAAA
>NC_142076.1:21313100-21315600 GCF_059756535.1 Pantherophis guttatus
ACAAGAACCATATCATACACCCGGCAACAATACTGTACCTTTAGGATTATCAAACCACCTGTCTTAACTGTGCGATCAACCATCCTAATAACACAACACACCAATCCTGGTTAGATCCTGCCAAGCAATACCTGAAGGGCTCCCTCAATATTTGGAAAGTTTGAATCAGTGGTGAAATCCAATTTTTTTTTTTACTACCGGTCCTGTGGGCGTGGCTTGGTGGGCGTGGCAGGGGAAGGATATTGCAAAATCCCCATTCCCACCCCACTCTGGGGCCAGCCAGAGGTGGTATTTGCCGGTTCTCCGAACTGCTCAAAATTTCTGCTACCGGTTCTCCAGAACCTGTCAGAACCTGCTGGATTTCACCCCTGGTTTTAATGTATCCGACCCGAACGTCCTAATTTTACAATTAGCACCCTGTTAGGAAGGGCTTTAGGTTTTCAGAGGTTACCTTACTCATTCTGAGGTCCTGGGTTAGGATTTAAATGAGTAAGTTTGCCACCAACGTGTGAATTTAATTGTAAATGAACAATATCCTTATGAACCATAATAATAGACCTTGCTTAGAGCCTAATTTTTTTTTTTTCAGGAGTCCCACTGACAATGGGCTTGAAAGCTGCAAGAGAGGAAGGAGCAATAGATTGTCCATTCTTATTTATTTATTTATTTATTTATATCAAGAGCCTTGATAGTACAGTGGTTTAGTGCACCCTGTAATTAACACAGCTGCCTGCAATTTCTGCTGGTTCGAATCTCTCCAAGGCTCAAGGTCGACTCAGCCTTCCATCCTTTCTAAGGTAGGTAAATTGAGGACCCAGTTTGTGGGGGCAATAAGCTGACTTTGTATAAAATATACAAAAGAATGAAGGCTATTGCTTAACGCATTGTAAGCCACCCTGAGTCTCCGGAGAAGGGCGGCATATAAATCAAATCACACCGCCCTGAGTCTGAAAGGAGAAGGGCGGTATAGAAATTTGAATAATAAATAAATAAATGTATTTATTTATTTATTTATTTATTTATTTATTTACCATGAATAAAGCCCCCAAGGGCCACAATTGACCTGCCTTTTGGTGTCTTAATGAATGCAGGAAGGCTGGTAGTTATGAAGATCCTACAGTGCTTGGGCTCCCAACTCTGCACCATCCCATCCTGTGGCTGGAGCTTCCCAGCTTCCCAGCTCTCTCCATTCCTTGCAGGGGGGAGCCTGTCCCATCCGGGAAGGCCTGCAGCTCCCTGGAGAAGAGAGGGGAGGGGGCGTGAATGAATAGGGGCTGGGTGAGAAGCAGCAGATCCATCAAAATCCTCCCAATGGTTTGCTTACAGGAATTGCTTCATTCCGGAACCGATTTCAACCTCCCCAGAATTGGGTGGGCAGAGGTGGGGGTTGGCAGCTGTCTCACAATGTCCAATTCATTGAGTGGAGGGATCCCTGCCAACAGCGCCCCCCCCCCCTTGAAGAAGGCCACCATCTCCATCATCCTTGGCTACAAACACACAAATACACACACAGAGACACAGAGACACACCTCCCTGTGCCTTATTCTCAAGGTCTATAACAGGGGTCTCCAACCTTGGCAACTTTAAGCCTGGTGGACTTCAACTCCCAGAATTCCCCAGCCAGCTTGGCTACAAACACACAAATACACACACAGAGACACACAGACACATGTCCTGTGCCTTATTCTCAAGGTCTATAACAGGGGTCTCCAACCTTGGCAACTTTAAGCCTGGTGGACTTCAACTCCCAGAATTCCCCAGCCAGCTTGGGTACAAACACACAAATACACACACAGAGACACACAGACACACGTCCTGTGCCTTATTCTCAAGGTCTATAACAGGGGTCTCCAACCTTGGCAACTTTAAGCCTGGTAGACTTCAACTCCCAGAATTCCCCAGCCAGCTGGCTGGGGAATTCTGGGAGTTGAAGTCCACCAGGCTTAAAGTTGCCAAGGTTGGAAACCTCTGGTCTATAAGATGGAATTCATCCTACATTGGGTCAGTCGGTCTGTGGTTGAACTCAATGGGCATGAGTCTCGGTGGGAACTTGTTCAGCCAACAAGAGAAAGTTGTGACGGCTGCACAGTGGGGGCCTGTGAGGGCCCTGGTGCTGAACTACAACTCCCAGCATCCCTTGCCAATGGCTCATGCTGGCAGAAGCTGCAGAGAGTTGTAAGGTCAATCTAGTGCAGGGCAACTTTCAAAAGGGTGACTTCACAGGGCTAAAAGTTGCCCAGGGGTGAAAAACTCCGCTCTAGAAGTTTGTAAGTTTCCTATTGCTCAGAACACACACACTTAGCTAACTTTGGCTTAGTTCAAAGCTGGTTATTATTGAAGGGGAGACCACTAGGAGATCCAAGGGCTTTGGGCCAGACTGGGAACTAAAAACGGGTGGGGGGAAAGGAAAGAACAGACACTTATTCCAGAAAAAGGCTATGGCATCCACCTTCTCTACCGGAGTGGGGTTTGTGGAGGAGGAGGAGGAGGAGGAGGAGGA
>NC_142076.1:21318100-21320600 GCF_059756535.1 Pantherophis guttatus
TACCGGAAGAAACAGGCCCTATTTCCAGCCTTCAGAGGCCCTCCAGAGCTTGGGGAGGCCATTTTCGCCCTCCTGGAAGCTCGTGGAAAGCCTCCGGAGCCTGGGGAGGGCAAAAACGCCCCCCCCATGGTGCAGGAGGCTGACTAGGCCACGCCCACCATGGTCACGCCCACCCAGCAACTGGGCAGGGAACCCCTTGCTAAAATTTTTGAAGCCCACCTCTGCCTGGATGTACCTCCATAGTCAGAGATGGTCTATCTTAAAACAGCAGCATTGAAACTAGCGCAAGAACTGGTTGGGAGTCACTCTTTTTTTTCCCCCCAGTGCCGTGGTAACTCAAATGGGCCACTCAACGAATGGTGGTCGAGGACTATCTGTATTAGCCGGGATCACTCACTACTGAAAACCGTGGTTTGCGATTGCGGTAATGACATTGTCATAAAATGCTGAGTACATAAGTAAGTCCAGAACTATCAGAAACGCCATCCAGTGGAACGTCAATTTCTTCTCCT
The DNA here is from genome assembly GCF_059756535.1 of Pantherophis guttatus. Lineage (NCBI taxonomy): Eukaryota > Metazoa > Chordata > Lepidosauria > Squamata > Colubridae > Pantherophis > Pantherophis guttatus. Next base: position 21,318,613 of record NC_142076.1, read on the forward strand.
TAACTTTAAAATCTAGGACTGGAAAGAAGAGGTGGGTTTCAATGAAATGTTAAAATGAGAAACGCCTTCATTGCAAAAACCGATGGACCAGTGGTGAAATCTGAACCGGTTTCCCACCCGTTTGCTGGCCGTGCATGCGTGCTACACGCCAAATGCACGCTGCAAACACGCACTGTGCACACATGCATGCACAGTACATGCCAAAAGGAGACTTGGGAAGGTAAGCAGAACAGCGAGGGGGGGATCAGCTGTGCCACGCGATTTAGATTCACTAGAAAGCAGGATTTCCTGCTACCGGTTAGCCCAAACTGGTGCGAACCAGTAGCATTTCACCACTGCGATGGACGGAAATGCAGAGTTTCTCCTCCTCAGGAGACACTGAAGAAGCGAAGGGTAGAAGTCCAGCTCTTAAGAGAACTTGAGTGGCACGATTTCAGGATCCTGCCAGCGGAGAAATTCAATGAATCTGTTCAAACATTTTCATCCAGCATCTTTCTCTAGAAAGGGAGTGATGTACTAGTCCTCTTATCTGTTTAAAACCTGGTTTTGATCTTTTGTGCTGGGTTCACAGGATGCATTACGCTGAATGAATCAGCCCATTTGTCGACGTTCATACAACAGGCTGAATCGCTAACCAGCAGGTCACATCTCTGCCGAGTGCAGCCTCTGGAAAACAGCCCAAACATTCTCCTGAGCATCTTCTGAAAATACCCAATGTCTCCATTCTTGATAAGTACCATGTTTCCCCAAAAATAAGACCCTGTCTTATATTTTTTTGAACCCTGAAATAAGCGTTTGGTCTTATTTTCAGGGAGATCTTATTATTTTGGGGCACGTGGAGGAAACCAGAGGAAATGGCGGGAACTGGCTGCCCATGCGTTTAAATATTTTCGGGGAGGACTTATTTTAGCGCATGCACTCAAAAGCCCGATTGGGCTTATTATCAGGGGATGTCTTATTTTCAGGGAAACGGGTAGTTTCTTCATTCTTTAATCGGTAAAGTAAGCTGAGTCTCTATAGAAAATTGTGAAAGACCTAATGAAACTTTTAAGACCAACTCCCAGAATTCTCCAGCCAACTGTTTGGGGAATTTTAAGATACGTGGACTTCGATCTCCCCATGCTGAGGAATTCTGGGAGTTGAAGTCTACACATCCTAAAGCTGCTAACGCTGAGAAATGCTGGGCTAAAATGGAAAGGAAAACTATCTTTCTCAGTGACTCTGGTTGGGTTTAAGAAGAAAGATAAGACAGAACTTCTGTGCAATTCTTGGCTGGAAGATACGGAAGATTCTGGGTGCAGGTATGAATCTTCTAAAAATCGATTTGCGGAATCTCAGAATGATGGATCCGCGGGGTGAGTGGAGAAGAGCAGAAGGAAGATTATTTTGAAATCCTTCAGGGAAAATAGAAGTGGAGAGAGCAATAGCAATAGCACTTAAGACTTATATAGCGCTTCATAGTGTTTTTACAGCCCTCTCTAAGCGGTTTACAGAGTCAGCCTATTGAATAGAATAGAATAGAATAGAATAGAATAGAATAGAATAGAATAGAATAGAATAGAATAGAATAGAATAGAATAGAATAGAATAGAATAGAATAGAATAGAATTTTTTTATTGGCCAAGTGTGATTGGAGACACAAGGAATTTGCCTTGGTGCATGAGCTCTCAGTGTACATAAAAGAAAAGATACATTCGTCAAGAATCATAAAGTACAACACTCAATGATAGTCATAGGGAACAAATAAGCAATCAGGAAACAATATCAATATAAATGATAAGGATACAAGCAACAAAGTTACAGTCATACAGTCATAAGTGGAAGGAGATGGGTCCTCAGATTGAGTGAAAGAGGGTGGGATTGAGGATGGGATCCTAAAACGCAGAGAGCAAGGCCCCCTTGTGGGTGTGGCCTAATTGGGCCTTTGCCACACCCTTCTCCGTCTTTGCAGCCATAGGAGCTAGAAACTTGATCCCAGGACAACCTGC
>NC_142077.1:462500-567500 GCF_059756535.1 Pantherophis guttatus
CGCCACCACTCACGCCCTGATTGCCCCAGGTGAGTGTGTCCGAAGGTGGCCTGGCCACAGGAAAAGTAGGGTGGTGAAAGGACTGGGGAGGGGGTCTCCTTGTGGTTCAAGGTCCTTCCTTCCTCCCTCCCTCCCTCCCTCCCTCTCCCCCTCCTTCCTTCCTTCCTCCTCTCCTCTCCTCCCCTCCTCTCCTCCCTTTCTTTTTCCTCCCCCTTCTCTTTTTCCTTTTCCTTCTCTTTTGAGTTAAGTAAACAAAATCATGCTTCTGCCTAAAAGAACACAGAAGAGGGGACGCTGGTAGCAGGTTTTGCTTCCTGGTGGGAAAATAATGGTCTTCCCCGCCGCCTTTTTTCCCCTTATTTTTCCAGCTTATTCCCCAGCCCAGACTCAGCCGCAACCACAGCAGACAAAGCCCCTCCCACACCAGTTTGTAATCCAGCAGCAACTTCAGCCCAAACCTCCCCACCTGCAAGCCTTCAACACACCTGCCCCCAGCCTCAACACCCCCTCAGCCCACCTGCCAGCTTGCCAGTCTCCCACCCAGCACAGGCCGAATTCCAGCCACACGTCCCCACACCTGCCCGGCCCTCCTGCCCTGGGGCTGCAGCGGACAGACGGACGTCCCGCCGGGTGTCCGAACCACACAACTCAGCCCAAGTTCCAACACACGTCTGCAGTCATTCTCCAGCTACAGCCGCCCGTTGGGACGGTGAGTGCGGGCAGGGTGGAGGTACAAATATTCTTTTCCATCAATCATCAGGAGAATTTCTTTGCATGTTTGGACTTTCTCTTCTGACTCCTTTTTCCGCTTCTTTTCTCGGTCTGCAGCTGCCCCTGAGCGTCCAGGAGGGTCCCCGGAAAGACCCGGCTCTCCTCTCCCCCGAAGCTGCCTGCACGTCTCTCTCGGCCCCTCCCAAACCACCACCTTCCGAGGGTATCGGACCCCCATCACACGGTAGGGAATGCCCAGGCAACTCCCTCCTTTCCCGGGAATCTGGAAAAAGTTACTTATGATTGGGGATCACTCAGAGGAACTTCCCCATTCAGGGCAGTCTACCTGCAGAAGCCTGCAGAAGCCTGGGCTCTGAGGAGATTTGGATGAGGATTATGGGCTCTAATGGCCTGGCCAAAATGGGGAGAACTTGTCAGAAGGTCGCAAAAGGGGATCGGGTGACCCCCCGGGATGCTGCGGCCGTCATAATTATGACTCCGTTTCCAATTGTTTGAATTTTGACCACGTGGGTGGCTGCCACCGTCCCTAAATGTTAAAAATTGTCCTAAGTCACTTTTTTCAGGGCCGTTGTAACTTTGGTCGTTAAATGAACTGTTGTATGTTGAGGACTGCCTGTAATCTTTATTTGGGAGCCTTATTTTTTAATGCACGCTGCTTAGAGGCAAAGATTATGAGTTGGGGGGGCTTATAAAACTCTCTATTTTGGGCTCAGTTGTGGTCGTAATTCAAGGACGATCTGTGGACTTACAACCATTTCTTTAGTGACCGTTCGAAGGGGCGAAATGAAGGGGCCCTTTACTGTGAGGAGGGGGGATCCTAGCAACCATAAAAATGGCAAAACGGGGTTCCTTGAGATGCTCCCCCCCACCCCCCGAGGAAAATCGGGGTCCCCTTTGTCGTTCTTTTACCCAGCTCCCTTTCTGCCCCATGAATGTCACCCTCCCCGATCTGTGGCCGGGGAGGGGTCCGAGAAGCAGGGCAGCAACTGCCTTTTGTCTGCTTTCCAGACATTTTTTGGGGAGGGGGCACAACTGTCCCAAACACAATAGAGCTGCCCTCTCCGCTTCACCCCACAGCTGGATCCCTGACCCTGGCTTCCCACCCCCCTTCACGCCAGTTAAATGGAGCAAAACTTCAGCATGACCCCCCCTTGGGAGGGGTGAGATCACATCTGCATTCTTGGGGGGGGCAAGATAATCCATCCCCCCCCCCAGGCTGGACAATACTACTTGAAAGTCACACAGGCCTTTGTGGAAAATGCGTGGGAGGGGGTCCTGCTGAGAAGCTGGGGGGGGGAATTGGGGAGGAGACACACAGGCCACACCTGCCCCCCCCTCCCAGAAGCAGCTGTCTTTCTCTCATGCAAACTCCCATTTCACACAAACACCCCCTCCCCTCCCTCCCTTCCAGCTGCTGTTTTGGTGGAAACACGTAAAGACATCTGGAAAAAGCCTTCAAAGATGGCCTGGGACACCCCTCTCCCCCGAAGCCCCTCCCCAAAACCCGCAACCGGTCGTATTTGCAACAAATCAAATTTTGCAGGAAAGACGCCTGTCTGAATTTGCACCTGTGGCCACAATACTCGGATGCCACAAAGCGGAAAAATAGACCCCCCCCCCGGGGGGCCAACTGGCCCTCGACTGTCATTTCTTTCCCTTACCATAATCCTCGACTTACGACCACGATGGGGAGCGGAACTTCCCTTGCTAAGTGGGGGGAGAGGAGGGGTTGCCGTGCCCGATTTTACGACCTTTTCTCCCATGGATGTTGAAAATCTCACTGCTGCTGTGAAGTTGTGACTTACGACCACAATACAGCATCAGATTCCCATTGCTAAACAAGGCAGCTGTTAAAACAGGTTTTGCCCCATTTTACAGCTTTTGCCCTGGTTCTTAAGCGAATCGTGCTTCCTCACGGACATGGCTTGTTAGGAGGCCGCCTATTGCGATCCCATGGCCCCGGGGGTTAGACTAGAAGACCTCCAAGGTTCCTTCCATCTCGGTTATTCTGTTTTTCCCTTATTTGTAGCCTCAAAAGCTCCTTTCTCCGTCCCACGTGATTCAGTGGGGCCACAGCTGGCCACGATGTGGGGGGGAGATCCAGTTTCTGGTCCTCTTAACCGACCTCTAAATCTAACATTAAAAAATTTTGCCCCTTCCGTACTTTAGTTTGAATTTAAATTTAAATCTGAGAAGAAAGGGAAACTAAATTTAAATTTAAATTTAGGTTTAATTTAAATTTAGGTTAAAATTAGCTTCCCTTTCTTCTCCGATTTTTGCAAAAGTTTAACCACATATACAGGGAGAAAGAAAAAGTCAAATAAACCCATTTCTAAACTGGATTAAAAAAAAACAACCCAGAATGAACCAGAATAAATGCAAGGATTATTTAGGGTTTGCCTGTTTTGTTTGCTTTCCCAGCCTAGCCCTTTGTCCTGGATCATGGAGGGGGGGGGGTGTTTGGGCAGCCCCCCCTGTGCCGTTTGGAGGCAGAGGGTAACCTTTGACCCCCCCTCCAAACAGTGGCTAAAACAAAGGAGATGCCTTCTTAGCTGGGAATGTTGGGATTCGTAGTCCTGATGTGGGATGGGCGTCATTTGGAGGGGGAGGGCAGGGGCTGCTACAATTTGGAAAGTTTTTTTGCGGGGGGGGTGTCTGAAAATCAGGGCCTCTTGGGGGGGAGGCTCATAGAAGCAACCCCCCCCCCGCCCTCCCTCTCATGCCACCTGGTTCAAATGCGTAGGTGGGTTACAGACCCTCCAAAGTTGTTTTTGGCTTTTGTTACAGTGTGGAAACCCCCCAGCCCCCCCAATCTCTCTCGTGTGTGTGTGTGTGTGTGTGTGTGTGGATCAAAAGGCCGGCCTCTGTCTTGTGGTGTGGAGGGCAGAAGGTGATTGGCAGAGCTAATACGATTAAGCCAAAGGTAGACAAAGGAAGGACGGCCGTTCCTTCTGCCAACCTCCCCCCCCCCCCAAAACCCCCTTGTTTGAATCTGCTTGGGAGCCGCCGCCGGTGCCCTGAGCTGGCCCTGCCCCTTGGGGAGGGGTCCTGCCGTCCTTTGGGGCTGTGGGGATCGGGAAGTTTTCCGGATAGCCGAGGGCTTCCCTTCCCTTTTTCCCTGCCCAAAACTGGGTGGCCCCGGAGGGTCTCCCGCTCGCTTCTTTTCTCGCAGGCCTTCCTGGAGCGCCGCCGCTGCCGCCCCCTCGCTGGCTCCTGAAACGTCCGCAAGGGGACCCTCCCGCCCTCGCCTGCTCCCTGGCAGGGACTCTCGGGCAGCGGCTGCGCGGGGTGGGCTAGAAGACCTCCAGGGGGTTCCCGGGAGCTGTCCGGCGGGGGCGCTGCGCTGGAGGTGGCCGGGCGAGGCGGCCAATGAGCGGCGTGGGGGCGGGGGCGGTGGGCCCGGCGCCTCCCCGTCCGGCTTCTCCTCCCTCGGCGCGGCGGGCGGCATTGTTCGCGGCCCCGCGACGCCCCTTCGCTCCGGCCCTTCCCTTCTGCCGCCGCCCGACCGGAGCGCGGATGGGGTGCTGGGCGGGCCGGGCGGCGCAGGTGACTCAGGTGGCGCAGGGAAGGCAGGTAAGCGGCGTGGAGCGCCCGGATCTCGCCCTTCGCCCTTCGGGAAAGGCCCCCCTGGACCCTGCTCGGGGTCTCCCGTGGGACCCCGCTTGCTCAACCTGCCTTGTGAAACGGGCTGAACTCCTCCCCCCCCCCACGGCTCTCCCCGCGGAGGAAAGCACGATCGATCGCCTCCCCGACGGAGCTCCTTCGGGACTCCAGCGCCCATGCTTCCCAGCCAGCCTCCCTCCCTCCTGGGTCCGGGGTCCTGAGCTCCGCTCTCTGGAGAAACGGGCGTTTGGTCCGCGGGGCCGTTGGGGGCTGTTAGAAGCGGGCCTTTGAGTAACAGCACTTCTCGGGGCCTCGTTCGGGGGGGGGGGCGGGGGGGGGCTTGGACTACAACTCCCATCCCAGATGCAGTTTGCAGTGCTCTTGTGAGGGGCTTCAGGAGCCCCTTTCCGATGGGAAGCAACTTGGCCCTGGAATCCTTTGAGACTGCAAGTCCCATGGTGCTTTTTCTCATGGGCTGGAAGTGCGGAGGGGGGGGGCTGGATAGGTTGCGGGGTAGCCAGTCGGGGTCCCTGCCGCCCCTTCCCCCCCAGCCATAAAGCTGTCCGTAAATCTTTCCCTTGATTCGCCTAACCAACCCTTCACACAGCCCCCGAGGCCTGACCCGGGTTATCAAAACACGCTGGTGTTGACATTAGCCAGAACCTGCAAACTCCTCGGGCAGGTGGTCTCCTTGGTTCTTGGTGGGCTTGTAACTGGGCTGCTGACCTGAGGAGTCTCCTTTTAACCCAACCAGCCCTTTGAGGTAGGCCACGCTGAGAAATGGGAGAGAGTCAGAAATGGGCAGGGACGTTGTTCATTGTTGGTTACAGAAATTTGCACGCCTCTTTCTCCCCACTTACTATACCCAGCAGAATCTAGGTGAGGTTGCTTTGAATTTCTTTCTCAAACTTTTTCAGTGATATTTTGTGAACCTCATGCTGGCCGGGGAATTCTGGGAGTTGAAGTCCGCCCGTCTTAAGGTGGCTACTGAGTTGGGGGAACTCTATCACAGTGCCATGGGGGCACCTAACCCTCACCCTAACCTCCCCCCCCACCTCAGGTGTGGAACTCCCTTTCACTTGGTCTGGTTTTCCAAACTTCTTCCTAAACTACGACTCCTGGGAGAAGCCACCTTTCCTTCCCCTGCAAACCACAAGGGAAGAGGAGCTGCAGGAAAAGGAAATTTTGTGTGTGTGTGTGTGTGTGTGTGTGTATTCTGGTGACAGATGGTGTGTGCCCCCCCCCCCCACCCATTGTGCATCCCTCCACAACTTATCTCTAAAAGAAGGTGAAGAAAAAGTTCCTTTTGTTTCACTTATGGAGAAGCTCACTCCTTCGGGCTCTCCACGGGGGAAGTTTGCTTGGCTTTCCTGGAGGACTGTTGTCACTTTGCTGACTCCTGTTTTGAGGGCGATCGATTAAATATTTTCAGGTGTTTTTTTTTCAGCGTTCGGTATGTTTGTCGGAGGATTCTTGTTTCCAGGAAGCGGCTTGTGGCGGAGGGTGGGAAGGACACAAAGGCAGCTTTTTATGACTATAAATAGTTCTTTCTTCTTCCGTCGCTTAGCAGATCCCCTTGTGGTTCCCTTCCTTCCGTTCCTCTGCTCCGGAAATTAATTTTGAATCCAATTCCAGCAACTTGGAATTAAGGAGAAACTTCCTTAATTCCGGGGAAGACAATTAACCAGTGGGACAGCTGGTCTCCCAAAGTAGTTGTGGCTGCTCCAACACTGGAGCTTTTCAAGAGGAGGCTGGGCAGCCAGCTGTCTGAAAAGGCCGAGGGTCTCCTGCTTGATCAGGGGGTTGGACTAGAAGACCTCCAGGGTCCCTCCCAAGCCTACGATTTTATCATCTGAGAGATTGATTGCAATGAGAGAATTGGTTAAATGTCCCCAGTAACAAGTTAAGTGGGGATGAATTCCTCTTTTCTCAGAAAAGAGACCCTCCCCCATTTGTTTTGGGGGTTGCTGCCTCTGAGAGGCCTCCAACTGGCTGCCCAGATTTGTTTCCATACGAGCAGATGAAGAAACAGGAAATAAATAAGAGAAGGGCGGGGGGGGGGGCGGGGGGGGGCTCCAGTTCTCCAGGGAGGAGGGGCTGGCTGGCCTGTCCTTCCGGTGGGAGCACCACATGGCCAGGAATTCCCAGTGGGGGTGGGCCTGATGGGTGAGGGGTTTCCGTTGCTTTCCAAGCCAGCTTGAATTTGCATTGTGAGTCCAGATGGCGTCTGAAAGGAGGCAGGCTGGGTCTGATTGGATTATGGCCACGCTTGGGGGGGGGGGGGGGGGCGTCCTCCATCCTCATCTGGAGGTGTGTGTTGGAGAGGGGGTTTCAGAGCCCAGCCTGGGTGGAGAGCATCATGGAGCGTGCAAGTGGGGTAGCAAAGCCAGCTCCCCAAATCCTGCGCGTGAGAACAGAAAACCACAATAATTCCAGGCTCACAGCTGAGTGAGGGGTGGGGGTTGTTCTCTTTGTGCTGGTGGCCCTCCCTCCCTCCCTGCCAGGGTTTCCGCGCATGTGCCGTGGTGACGCTGAGGAGCCTTCTTCCCCTTCCGTTTTTGGAGAGCAGAAAAACAGAAGACTGAAGTTGGAAGGGGCCTCGGAGGTCTTCTAGTCCAACCCCCTTTGTGGAACCATAGTTAATCCAGCCACCGGTCCAAGCCTTTGGCTCTGGTTTTGCAGACACAGCCTCCCACTTACCGGCTAAGGGGAGCTGCGTGGACTCTGCCCTTGTGGTTTGCCACTCGTGTCTTTCTTCTCATGTGACAGCGCAACTCTGGGTGATTTGACGAACAAAACACGGCTCGGCCAGTCTAGGGTGGTGGGGGAATTTATCTGCCAGCTGCTGGTGGTTTCCCCAACTGTAAATCAGAATATTTTGGGACTTTTCTGGACTCCTCTGTGGTTGGAAACCAACCTTGTTCCTTTTTTGTTCGCTGAAATCCTTAGGTAAGATTTATGTGAGCTTTGCATGCCTCTGAATTCTTGGAATATTTCTGTCCGCTTAAATCTTTCAGAAGCAGCGTGAATTTGGATCGGTTTTCGAATGCCGTGTACTTCAGAGGGACTGACAAGGTTCCCACATCCTTGCAACTATTTTATTTACTTAGAGACATTCCGTGGTTCAGTGGAGATTTTGAACCTGGCTAATCAGCTAACCTAGATAGGGTGCTCAGCATTCACACACGCGGGCACAAACCCTTGTTTAGAAAGCGTCTTTCTCTTGAGTTCGTTAGTAGTAGAGGAACACAGATAGTCCTTGACTTACGACCACACCGTGTTCCCGAGTCACGAAAACAGAATACACGAGTTGGAGGGGACCTCAGAGGTCTTCTAGTCCAACCCCCTGCTCAAGCATGGTACCAACCAATCCCACCAGGGAGGCTTACTACAACAGAGATAATAACTGGGTCCCCCACTGAGCTGGGCTGTGGGGCATCCCCCAGATTGCCCCAAGGCAAGAACGGCCTTGTGTGACTCATGGACAAGAACAGAAATTCCTCCGAGGGTGCAGCTTGGCCGTTCTTCCTTTGGAAATCCACGCAGGCCGAAGGCCAACTGGCGAAGCTCCTTTGCTGCAGGAGCAGCAGGACGTGGTGGGCAGCTGGACGTCTTTTGTTGACCGGGGATGCTCCCGGCGTGCCTTGCGAAGGGTGCCTGCTGGCTTCTGTTGTGAAGGTGGCACGCGTTGTTCCTGCGACGGGGGAGGCCGGCGGGCGGGGAGGCGCGTCAGCAGGGAGTGTCGCGTCTCCAGGGCATTGCAAAGGCGGGCGGGCGGGCGAGCAACAAGCTCCCTCATGCGTGTGTCGCCAGGCGGCTTGGCGTGCAAAGCCTTGTGCGTGTCACATCAAGACCATCCCCCCCCCCCCCCCCCCCCCCCCGCTTAAACAGCTTGGAACTCCTGCACGATAGAAACAGGCCTTAAGGGCTATCTCCGCTTTCTGCAAAATAAAAGAGAGAGGAAAAAATTGGCTTCTCCTTTTTCCCGTTTGCAAATTTGGGTGTTTTTTTGAGCAGAAAATCTTGCAGAGCATCGTAACCGTGCGAAGCCCGGTTCCTCGTTTTTACACAATTCCTTGTGGATAGGATTGTGATTCCTTCATGTGAAAAGCCATTATTTTTGGCCAGAATTTGCCTTGTTTCTAAACCCTGCTTTCTGCCTGCGTAAACATCCTGCTTTGGACATCATGAGGTCCAGAAACCTGGGTGCTTTTGTTATTTTTATCCTACTTTGCAAAACCCAAGAATTCTTCCTTCTTTGCCAATTGGTCTGGAGTTACTGCTGGATAATTTGTGTTATATGCCTTGTTTTTGGGAGAGAGAGAGAGAGAGAGATAAGAGATAAAAAACCAAGTGGTGATATATGTTTTTGGAACATAACAAAAAAAATCAGTTTTTGGACCCTGGAATTCCCTTCCCAAATATAATATTTGTAAACAAGGAACACAACCCCTGTAGCTGCATATAGATCTTCCAAAGCTCTTTCTGTGTTCCTCCGAACGACTTTAATTTGTTAGATGTGTTCATTTTGTTTTTTATTTAGCTTTATATGAATTCATGCCTTGGTTTTCTGTTTGTTTGCTTCTATAAAACAATTTACTCCAGGTAAGTCAGCAATCAGAGGAGGGGGAAAATTTAGCTACACAGGTAGGAACTGTGCTTTGTGTCCTTTCCACAGCCTCCTAAAGTTTCTAGTCCTCACTGAGTCCACGAAGCCACTCCTTATCCAGAAATAACCATCCTCATAATATCCAAAAATCTTGTAACTTTCATGACAGAATGTTGTTATTAAGAAAAATATCTGTGCCTTACCGAAATTTGCACACTTGTTGCAAATATGAAGTGGTGAGCATTACCACATCCCTCGGAAATTTGGGGTACCAATTTGCCATCCCTTTCTCACCAGTTTGGATCCCGGAACCGGGATGGAAAACCTGTCTGGTTTCATTTCAGGGCTGCATTTTCCCCGAAATGCACCGTTTTTAGGCTGAATTCAAGTCTCGCTTAGATGTGATTGCTCTATAATTGGGTTTTCCCCTCCTTTTTGGTTATTTTGGGGTGGGGGGAGAGAGAGATGCATAGGAGTTTGTGCCTTCGGAAATGTTAATAGGAACAAAAATAAAGCTTTTCCTCGCATTGGTGGTCCTAATGGAGCTTCTGGTGGGAATTAACAAGCCCACTTTGTAAACGAAATACGTGCTATTCCTGATGCGCCACAAAACCAGCTTTCCAGAGGCAAGGCTTTAGACTCTACCTGACACCCCCCGCACTACCCCAAAATCAGGTTCCCCCCCAAGTGGGGCCAGGGGCCAGGAAGAACGACCCAGTCCTCCTCTTGTGACTTTCCTAGGTTCTTGCCCAACCAGGACCACGAGAAACCCCAAGGGTGTGGGCTGTGGCTTTTGTGCTTGCTGGCATGGCTTCCAAGTTCCTAGTCCCTTTGGTGTCAGTGTCTTGGGAGCTGAATTTAAAACAAGAGGGAGGGATTGTGCACCTGAAAGGAGCTTCCTAGCGCAATCAGGGCTGCGACAAAAGGGAATATTTGTAGCTCAGGTTTGAAATGAGGGGTCCTTGGTGCTCCCTGAGGCTTGGTGGTTTTTTCCAGACCTTTCATAACCCAACTAGGGAACATCATCGGTGCCGGAAGGGAGTGGGGGATTGCAGGGAGGAGGAGAACTGCAGGGTCCTTGGTCCCCTCTTAGCTTGGTGGTTTCCTTGCAGAGGTTTCATTACCCAAACGGGGGAACATCACAAGTGCTAGAAGGGAGAGAGGGAGGAGGAGGAGGAGGAAGAGGAGGAGGAGGGGGTGGTCCTTGATGCTCTCTGAGCTTGTGGTTTTCTTGCAGACGTTTCGTGACCCAACTAGGTGACATCATCAGTGCTAATAAAGTAGCTACTTTTACTAATTTATTAATCTTACTAGCAGTGATGATGTTACCGAATTTGTGTCATGAAAACGGCCCAGTTCAGAGAGCACCAGGGACTCTCCCAGCTGGGGGTTGTGCAGCTCCAGCACCGTTGGGATTGTGTAGCTGGGCTTCTCTGGCCTCTTCAGCGAGGGGCTGTCCAGCGTGGGTCTCTGGCAAGGGGAGGGGGGGAGTCAGCTGTATGGTAATCAGGGCAGGGCGGGAGGGGCAGGGCTGTCTTGCGCCCGGGGCCTCTGCCTTTGTCTCCGAACCCGGCCTCACGCCTGCCCCTCCTCTCCTCGCTCTTCCCCCCTGGCAGAGGCCACCCCCGGCAGCGTTCGCACGCCCCCAGACCCCAGCAGCCCCGGCATGACATCAGGAAACGGCAGTGCTGCCTCCACTGTTCCCAGCGCCGTGCCCCAAAACGGGGAGAACAAGCTGCCCCCCCAAGCCATCGTGAAGCCCCAAATCTTGACTCATCTGATCGAGGGATTCGTCATCCAGGAAGGGGCTGAACCGTTCCCGGTAGGTCTCCCTCCCTCCCTCCCTCTCTCTCTGTCTCTCTGTCTCTCTCTCCCTTCCTTCCCTGCCTGCCTCTCTCTCTCTCTCTCTCTCTCTCTCTCTCTCTCTCCCTCCCTCCCTCTCTCTCTCCCTCTCTCTCCCTCTCTCTCTGTCTCTGTCTCTCTCTGTCTTTCTCTTCCTCCCTCTCTCTCTTTCCTCCCTCTCTCTCTCTGTCTCTCTCCTTCCCTCTCTCGCTCTCTGTCTCTCTCTCTCCCTCCCCCCCTCTCTCTCTGTCTCTCTCTCTCTCTCTCCCTCTCTCTGTCTGTCTCTGTCTCTCTCCTTCCCTCTGTGTCTCTCTGTGTGTGTCTCTGTCTCCCTCTCTCTCTCTCTGTGTGTCTCTGTCTTTCTCTTTCTCCCTCTCTCTCTCTCTCTCTCTCCTTCCCTCTCTCGCTCTCTGTGTCTCTGTCTCTCTCTCTCCCTCCCCCCTCTCTCTCTGTCTGTCTCTGTCTCTCTCCTTCCCTCTCTCTCTCTCTCTCTCTCTCTCTCTCTCTCTCTCTGTGTGTCTCTCCCTCCCTCTCTCTCTGCTCTCTGAAATTGGGGTGGGTGGGTTAAAGGAGAATTAGATGGGGTGCAAAATGAACCTGGGGGGTGGGACAAAAGTGGGGAGCGCCTGGGGGGCTTTATTTTGAGAGTGGGCAGGTGCTCCAGAGCTTTCCTGGGTGGGGAATTCAGCCTCTTCCTTGACTCCCAATTTTTGCAGACCCCCCAAAATCTTTTCTTTGGGGGGGGGAGGCTCTCTTTAATCCCCATCTTGCTCTTCCCCGGACAGGTGGGTCGTTCCTCACTGCTGGTGGGGAACCTGAAGAAAAAGTATGCGCAGGCTATCCTGGCAGAGAAGCCCCAGCTGCAAGAGACCACCACCGACTCCGAGATGGAAGACCCCTACCTGCAAGGTGGGTCTGGGAAAGGACAGGGAGGTGGGGATTCTGAGCATGCGCAGAACGCCTCTCGGTTGGACACTTCGGAGGGGTCAGGCAGCAGAAGAAAAACCTCTTGTTTTACAAGGGTCTCATTTCTGCACCCACCGACATTTTCCCCGAGTCTCTCCACTTCTGCAGAGGTTTTTAATCGCGCATAAATTCTGGCGCTGAGAGCCATTTTTCTGAGCCTTTTAAAATTTGGGGTACAGGGCTGTTCCCGCATTGGGGCCCCTCTCCGTTCCTTCCTTTCTCCTTGAGTGGCTTGTAGCAAAGGGGCCCCTTTGTTCAGCCTTCAGGAAGGGGGTTGACTTGCGTCTGGCCTTGACTGAAATATTTTGCTCTCTCCTCCCACAGAATCCAAAGACGAGGAGGCATCTCCCCCAAAGTTGAAATGCGAGCTTTGCGGCCGCCTCGACTTTGCCTACAAATTCAAGCGTTCGAAGCGTTTCTGTTCCATGGCGTGTGCGAAGAGGTACCTCCAAAACCCCCAAAGCTGTGGGAGGTTGGGCCCCTTTGTCTGTAATGGCAGAATAAACCCCTAAACCAGGTTTAACGCTGTGAAGGGCAGCCTTACTACTGTTGTGATTGGCGGCAGAGCCCGCCAGAGGTTCAGGCTGGATTTGGTCCTCCCCAAGGACCTGGCAGGTGTGGCTGTGTGATGATGGCGTTAAAGGCCTCGTCGCAGGATGCAAGCTGTCCCAAGTCACGCTGCCTTCTGCAGTTGACCGACGGGGATTTTGTCAATGCTGACAGTCATTCAAGGGCTGCTGCAGATGTTTTGGGATTGCACCCGACGTAGTCCTCGACTTACGATCACAGTTGAGCCCAAAATTTCTGTGGCTAAGGGCGACATTTAAGTGAGTTTTGCCCCGTTCTACGACTTTCTGTTGCTAAGTGTATCACTGCCGTTGTTAGTCACACGTTTATAAGGTAAATCTGGTTTTTCCTGTTGACTTTGCTCGGCAGAAGGTCGCCAAAGGGGTCCCCGTGACCTCGGGACACTGTGACCGTCGTAAATATGAGTTAGTCGCCAAGCATCTTTTGATCACGTGACCATACAATGGTCGTAAGCCTGAAAAATGGTCATAAGTCACTTTTTTTCACTGCCGTTTTAAATTTAAATGGTCACTAAACGAACTGTTGTAACTCGAGGACTACCCATAATTATCAAATTTATTTCCTAACCATCTCTCGGTTTGAGCTGACTCTGTCTTCCTCTCTTGGAAACGTCACCAAGAATATCCAGACATCCGTAAAGGAGCAAAGTTGGGATTTCCTGGCCCATCTGGTGACACTCGGCTCTCCAAGCTAAGCAGGGTCGAGCCTGGCTTAGATTCAGATGGGAGACTTGGTCTTCCTTCTCCACAGCACCGTATTAACCTCTCTGTCCCCTCCCCTAGGTATAATGTGGGTTGCACCAAGCGAGTGGGACTCTTCCATCCGGACCGCAGCAAGCTGCAGAAACCGAACACGCCTGCGCACTGCCGACGCCGACCCTGCAAGGGAGCCCTTCCCCCGCTCACTAAAGAAAGCAAAAAAACGGTTAGCTGGGTGGGGGATGGGCAGGAACTTCAAGGCACTCGGACTTTGGGGTATTTTCTTAAGAAAGGGAAATTCAGATCATTTTCTGAGGAAAGAGAATTTCAGAATACAATATTTTTCGGAGTGTAAGACGCAGTCCTTTCCCCCCCCCCCCCAAAAGAGAGTGAAAATTTGGGTGTGTCTTATACATCGAATGTAGCTGGCCCCCACCCTTTGGCCTCTGCCTCCCAGCAGTTTACCTCCTTGTAGCAAGCAGCTTGTTCCAGCTTCAGCACAGCCTGATTAGCACAAGCAGCTGATTGTCGGTTGGGTCGGCCTCCTGACCATCAGCTGTTTCAGGCTGCAGGGATTGCCATTGCCTATTGCCGTGTGGGCCTCTGCTGTTTGCTGCAAGGAGGCAAATTGCTGGGAGGCAGATTTTTTTCCCTTGTGCTAATCAGGCTGTGATGAAAATGAAAATGGAACTAAAGCAGGCTGTTCGCTGTTTGCTGCAAGGAGGCAAATTGCTGGGAGGCAGAGGCAGAGGGAGATTTTTTGTCTTGTTTTCCTCCCCAGAAAAGGTAGGTGCATCTTATACTCTGGAAAATACGGTATGTTCTGAAGTGGAGAAATTCAGAAGATTATGGTTCTGTCCTTTTCGGTCTTATAGATAGCTCTCGACTTACAACAGTTTGTTTAGCGACCATTCAAAGTTACAACGGCACTGAAAATAGTGATTTATGACCGTTTTTCACACAGCCCTCTCCCCATGGTCACATGATTAAAATTTGCACACTTGGCATCTAATTCACTTAACAACCGTGTTACTAATTTAACACTTTCAGTGATTCGCTTAACAAATGTGGCAAGGAAAGTCGTAAAATGGGGCAAAACTCACTTAATAAATTTCTCACTTAACGACGTAAATTTTGGGCTCAATTGTGGTCATACGTTGCGGTCATACTGTCATTCCGTCCAGAAGACGTAGTTCTGAGCTAGAACGGGTATGAAGGCAGCTCTGTCAATCTGGTTTACATCCTGTTTGGGCCCATAGGTGCCGGCCTCCTTGCCCCCCAGTTCTGCGCCCATGGCGGTACCCAGCTCTCTCCAGCTCAGCCATGGACAAGAAGACTCCAGCCGCTGCTCGGACAACTCCAGCTACGAAGAGCCTCTCTCCCCCATCTCGGCCAGCTCGTCTGCCTCCCGGCGGCGGCAGGGTGAGCGAGACATGGAACTGCCGGATGTCCACCTGCGGGATCTGGTGGGCATGGAACGCCACTTCCTGCCGAGCGAGCCCACCAAGTGGAATGTGGAGGACGTGTATGAATTCATCCACTCCCTGCCCGGTAAGCATCTGCCGCTAAGCGAGGTCCCAAGAGGTGGAACCCCATCTTCTTGCCCCACGTTGGGCTACTTAATTGCCTTGAGAAATCCCCTCTCCCAATGGAAAGGGTGATTGAAGGACTTTCAGAGAACACCAGAGTTAGTTAAACAAGCGCCACAAACTCAAACTATAACTCTGTCTCAATTTTGTTAGGTATAGCAATAGCAATAGCACTTAGACTTATATACCGCTTCCAACCCTCTTTAAGTGGTTTACAGAGTCAGCCTCTTGCCCCCAACAATTTTGGCTCCTCATTTTACCCACCTCGGAAGGATGGAAGGCTGAGTCAACCTTGAGCCTGGTAAGATTCGAACTGCCAGATTGCAGGCAATCAGCAGAAATAGCCTGCAGTACTGCACTCTAACCACTGCGCCACCGCGGTATAAGATGAAGTAGAAACTCTGGTTGTCTTCCAAGATTTTGTCTGGTATAAAGTATAAAGTAGAGAGAAATCCTGGCAGGCTTGCAAAATTTCCCTGAGCTCTGTATGGTGATTTAGCCTACCTTGAAGCCGGACATCAATCTTTCGTACCTCGGTCGCTATCTTTTACGTCAAGAAAGCTGCCTGTCCTCCATGCTGGGCCGCTGGGGATTGTGAAATTGGGATGCTGGAAGGGGGACAAAAGTCTCTTGAGCTGATGGGATATGTTTCCCCACCTTGCAGGCTGTCAGGAGATCGCCGACGAGTTCCGCACCCAGGAGATCGATGGCCAGGCGCTGCTGCTGCTGAAGGAGGACCACCTCATGAGCGCCATGAACATCAAATTAGGGCCCGCCCTGAAGATTTACGCCCGCATCTGCATGTTGAAAGACTCTTAGGAGCCGGGGCTGGTGCTGGGCCACGGTGGACAGACGCTGATCAGCTTGGGGAAGGGAGGGGAGAGCTCAGGTGGATTAGGCCATTGGGCCAGTACTCCCTCTTCTCACCAGGTAACTTGAGCACAAAGAGCCCCCGCTGACGGGAGGGATGGGGAGAAGAGACAGACCCTCCCCCGTCTTGGTGACCCGATGCCCTGAGGGCAGGGCCGTGGGCCGTGTACATACGATGACGACGACTAAACGTAGCAGTCCGTAGCTTCCCCACCTGCTCCTCTCCCTGCCACATGAGGGGAGGAAAGTGGTACCCCTTGGACAGAGGAGAAGGGAGGGGGCCACCAGGCCCTCTTCGGCCTCAGTCCCCCCACCCCCTTTGCATTGGACAAAGCCTCTCGGGAACCTCAAAGCCAAACAGGACCGTTGCCTTAAACTTTTGTGTAGCTAAGTGTGCGTGTGTGTGTGTGTGTGTGTGTGTGTGTGTGAGATATTGGTGCCACATAGTGCACTTTCCCATCTCTCTGGCCCCACCCAGCCCCCTGCGGCTCTTTCGGGCTCATCGGGGCCCGTGCCGCCCTTCCTAGGCAGAAACGGCACCTCGGCAGAAATCCGGACAAAGCTCCCCTCCTCGTTGGTCTGCATCCTTTCTTTCTGCCGTCCATCCTTTTTTTGCCCCACCCCTTTTTTTGAAATGGGGACTGGCCAGGTTGGAGCCACAAACCCCCTCCCCTTCCAAAAATCTGCTTGGGAGGCGATTCCACGGATCTGAGACCAGCTTTCCCAGCTGCCTTAAGGAACTTTTTGCATTTGTTACAAGCATCAATTCACACACACACCCCAATTTGGAAAAAACCCACCAAGGGAGAGCAGGAGGGGCTGGTTTTCTCTCTGGAAGATGGGGCAGGCCTCGAGGGGTGGGCTTGCCTTGGGCAATCAGGGACGGATAAGGGAGGCAAGTGGGAGTGCAGCTGAGCTGTGTCCCTCTGTGGTCGCCAGTTTGCAACGCCTCATTTTTCCCGTGTGCTGGACACTCACCAAAGCCTTCCGGGCTGCAAGAAAAGGATTTTCTATCGTTTCTTCCAACACCTGGTTTTTAATAAACGTCTTTGGGAAAAAAAAGTGTCTTAAAAATGGTCGTCTGCTGAGCCTCGAGGGCTGAAAATATCCAATATCCTTCGGGAGTATCTTTTTGGAAAAGGGGAGGTGAAAATAGCTGGGGCTGCCGGATCATCTGTCAATTTTTTGTGCGGGAAGATTTGGGCGTAGTCTCTCGGAGGCCGTTCTCATTCCTGGTTCTCTTACGGAATTTAAAATGACTCGGTTCCCATGAAGTGTCCCAGTTTGCTTACCGACTCTGGATTTAGCTTAAAAGACTCAAGCGATTCACTTAACAACCGCCACAAAAATAGGTTGCAAAAATCGGGTCTCTCAGGGGTGACTTACTTCACGACCATCATGACTTATGCTTGTAATGGGGAGGCTCCATTAAGGTCGTAAATCGAGGACTATCTGTAACTGCTTTGTTCTGATGAGCATCATAGGGACACAGATGCCTTTCGCTAAGCAAGCTGCTTCAGGGTTTTGGTAGCTTAACATGTTGTGTGTGAATGCAGACATCAGCCTTTGGGGGGGGTGTCCTCGAGTTGCAACCCCCCCCTCCCCAGGTGCAACAGCATCCCAGCTTTGCCCACGAAAAGGAGACACCCCTACACCAAGTCCAGCCCAAGATTGAAAAGACATTTTATTATTTGCTTTCCACAACAGAGAAGAAATACAAAGCAACTTTTAAAAAGTGATCATTTCTCATATATTGGTAATGTTATTTTTAATTTTTCTGAACGATGCAAACGGTTGCCCGGAACAAGGGACAAGCTCTTTCCACAACATGAGTGTTTTAGAAATTGGGAGGAAGGATGTTCCCTCTTTATATATTTTTTTTAAAAAATTCCTTTTCCCCCCCATTAACAAGGGCACTAACTAAGATGCTTCCTGGGCTTTTATATAGAAAAAAAAAAAGATGTTAACAATATGTATAAGAGTCTTATTTACAGAGTTATTAACATGCCAAAAAAAGAGAGGATACAATATTGAATATCATACAACATCAATTCAAAACCGAGAAAGAAAAAGTATTTTTAAAAAGGGGAGAAAGGACCAAATCAGTATAAATGGCAAGAAACAAACAACTTGCTTAAAAAAAAACAGCGATTTTTTTTAAGGCGTAAAAATATTTTTTTTCCTTTTTTTAAAAAAAGAAATAGTTAATTCATATCTTTCAAAAAAACAAAAAAACACCCAACAGGGATCGCAAAGGGGGACTAGAGAGAGAGAGAGAGGTGGATTTTCAGTTGTGTTGGTGGGGAGGGGCTGGATGTCTTCCTCCCCTTACCCTATTTAGACAAAACACTGAGATGCGATTAAAACCCAGGGAAGGGAGTGGAGTTGCATTTGGGGGTTTCCTGCAAAATCTTTGCAAGGGGGTGGCAGAGGCTGCCGTTGTATCTAATGGCATCTGCAGTTTTGGTTTCAGAAGGATGGAAGCAAAACTCGGTCCAAGGATGAACAAGGGCATTTTTTCCAGCAATTTTTTTTTTGGGGGGGTGGGGAAGGAAGGTTTGAAGAGTCTCTCTGGCTATTTTTCTTGAAATGGGGGTCTGTCCTGGGCCTCCCCCCAAGGCAAAAACCAAGCCAGAAACAAGGAGAGGAGGTAACCAAGAACAGCAGCTCAGTTTCTCAGCCATGGGCCACTTGAAGACGTCTGGACAGTTCCCAGAATTCCCTGGCGATAACGCATTCCTTTTCACGTGTTCTGTGGCCTGCTTGACTCTTATCATCCCTTCCTCTGCAATCTCTCTGCTCTAGGAGGTGGAAGGGAAAAAAAAAAACCAGGGCTAGCTGGGGAATTCTGGGAGTTGAAGTCCACCCGTTTTCAAATGGCCGAGGTTGAGAAATACTTGCCCTTGAGACTTTGGATGGGTTCTGGATGCCGGCAGGTGTGGGAATGATGTGGACTAAAGTCCTGCCTGAAAATGGAGGGTTGTTTTTTTTTGTCAGATGCAAAGTCTTTAGCGATGCCTCTTACAAACTAATGTGGCTGTGCCAGAGCCCACTTGCATGTGGAAGAAAGGAAGGCCTTGATGGCTATGGCATAATCAAGCCTGGGGGAACCCCTCCCAACTATATAGGTAGTCCCTGACTTATGACTGGTCACTGTTAGAGCGAACAATGGGTTTGCTATAACAACAGTGGCGTACGCTTAATGAGTACAGTGTTCGTTTTCTCCCGCCATGTACACTTAATAACTCTTGCAAAAGAAGTAAAATTGGGCCAGCCATGTGAGGTACCCATTTTACGACTGTTACGACTTAACAACTGTAATGTGCAGGCTCCATTACAGTTGTAAGCAGGACTACTGGTAGGCCTGAGATTGAAAAGCTGCATAATTACTCTTTGTCTGGGGAAGACCACTTTTCTAAGGCTCTTGGATGATTCACCCACCCTCCCTCCCCCTGGAAAGATCAATGAGTTTCCTGCAAGTTGCTTCTTCTCACCAGGGATGCTCGTCTTTTGTCCCTCACACACCAACCAGGAAGCGTGGGAGCGTCTGTTGATGCGTCTTTTGGTCATCTAGAGATGAATTGGGGCGACCACAAAGTGGAAGTGACAGACTTGATGATTGGGGGGGGAGGGGGAGGAAAGAAATGGCAAAGCGAGGGATCCCACTGTTCTCCCCCTTGAAGACTCACTTGGCCAAGTTGCATGCCCATCGACCAAATACAATGGTTTTCCAACTCAGTGGGAATATAAAACCCCCCAACCACCTACTAGTAGCTTGGACATGGCTAAAACACGTGCATGGAAGCAACAACCCCCCAAGTGCATGTCCCCTAGAGCTGTGCCCTCTTTTGCTGCCAGGACAGGTGCCAACCTCGTCTTCTCTACATGACAGATCTCGTCCAAGGGTTTGTCTCATCCCAGCAGGCCACCAGGGTGTCAAACCCATGTCTAATGCAGCGGACGTTCCTGACGTACTGTTACAAGTGCTCTGGATGGCTCGTCCCTCCTTGCCCCAACGGGTACAGGATCTCCCCACTGAGTTTTGCAATCTTCCCCAAGCTTTCCCCTCTCTCGAAAAAGACCAGAGGTTGGTTCCATTTTCCATACAAGACAGGCCCATGATTCTCCCTGATGTTGCGCCAGCCGTGATTTGGGTACAGGCTGACAACATTTGGCGTGTGGCATTGTCGCGTCCACCAGACGGTGCCTCTCTTCTCTTGATGCTTTCTGGGGTGTCGGGTCTCCTTCCAATTTAGCACCAAAATACTTCGCGGTACTGTCCTTGTCCAAGAAGACCCACAATGGCTTCAGGGTGCAGTCCAGAGGGATCATGTGCTGCGTGTCGGAGAGATCTCTCAAATCTGCGCCAATGTTTTTTTTGGGGGGGAGGGGGGAGAGGAGAGGGGAAAAATGATCTGAATTGAGAAAAGGGGGGAGGGAATACGGGAAAAAACAACGCCGCGATCCCAGAAAACGGAGCTCCTGGAGAAGCGAGGAAGGGAGAGTGAAAGTGCTGTGGAATTGTCTTTGGTTGTCCCCAACATCAAAGAGGACATGTCCCCTCCACAAACATAGTCAAGGCCCGAGGTTGCTCGGGGGTGAATGAGGGGTGGGGGACAGATGGGAGGGGGGGTCTCTTGGTCCTCCTGAGCACAGTGCTGTACACTGTCAAGAAATCTGAGGAAACAGCACAGGGGGAGCAATACGGCTGTTTTGCATAATCCGAAGATCTCCATCTTTGCTCCCTTTCTCGTTTCGGGCCTTTGCGAAGGTCCGTCACGCAAGGGGAGGGCCGCTGCTTCTCTGCGTTTCAGATGAGGGATATCCGAACGGGGATGCCGGGGGACTCCGTCCTCTGAGGAGAGTGCTGGTTCACCAGGTGTTCCACCACCGTATGTTTTGACATGTGCTTCATCAAATACGTCTCCTGAGGAAAAAGAGAGGACAGAGACAAATCAGCCTCGACCTGGGTTTGTTTACGGACTATTCGGGACTGAAGGAAAGCAACCGTTTTCACACTTATGACTACCGCAGCATCCCCACGGTCACTTGATCACAATTTGGACACTTGGCAACCGGCATGGATTTACGAAGGTTGCAGTGTCCTGGGGTCACGTGATCCCCTTCTGCAACCTTCTGATCTGCTTATCAACAGTGAAAGGGTGCAAAACTCATTTAACAATGTCTGGTTTAGGAATGGAAATTGGAGACGCCATTCTGACCGTGAAGATCACCTGTACAGGAAGCTCGGTGGAGGCACGAAGGGAGCAGGAGGGTGGCAGCTTGGGAAAACACAGAGCTACTTCCTCCTTCCGGGTCAGGCTCAGGCTCACCCCATGTCCTGCTGGAGGCACTGGGACCATTTGCAACTTCCCAGTTTCCCAAACTGTAATACGATGGATTATCTGCAACTGGGTGGCACGATTTGTACCTCAGGTTCCTGGCAAGCCCTTTCAAATGCTCAAGACTGGTGAAGCTTCCCTCTAGAGGTATACCATCAAAGGTGCATCACCTTCAAAAACCCCACCCTTCCCACTTGGTGCCTTCAAACCCCACCCCAAATTCAAGGGCGGTACTTTGGGGAGCCGTGACTTTTCATCTCTGCTTTGGGCCTTGGCGTTTTGTCAAAAACCTCACCGACTCGATCTCTACGCAAACTCTTGGCTTTTCCCGTGACATTCGCGGCCCGGCTCAGAGTGGCTCACTTACTGAAGTATACGCTCGCCCACACATGCTGCAGCAGTAGGCCTTTGCGTGCTTGATTGCATGCGCCGAGAGGTGGATCTGGAGCGAAGCCGAATCCGAGTACGCCCGGTAGCAATTTGGACATTTGTAGGGTTTGTCTTTGTTATGCTGCCGTTGGTGTGACTGCGGGTAGTGATAATGGGAGGAAACAGGTAAAACACAAGGACAGTCTCTGGAGGCAGTTCTGCAGACCATCCATCCTGCAACAGCAAGACTCCAGAGCTAGTGGTAGTCTACCAGAAAGCTTCCGGTGCGCTTCTTCCCGCCTCCCTGAGCTGTCTCAATCTGAACATAATGCAGGTAATTTTGATATACAACAGTTCGTTCAGTTACTGTTCAAATTTACAACAGCACTGAAAAAGGGGACTTATGACCGTTTTCCACACTTGTGACCGTTGCAGCATCCCCATGGCCACGGGATCAAAATTCAGATCACGTGACCCCCCCCCCGCCGCATTTGTGACCTTCTAACAAGCAAAATCAACAGAGAAGCCAGATTTGCTTAACATCCGTGTTGCTAACTTAATGGCAGTGGTTCATTTAATAAGTGTGGCAAGAAAAGTCGTAAAATGGGACAAAACTCACTTAACAAATGTCTCGCATAACAAAAGAAATTTTGGCCACAATTGTGGTCGTAAGTTGAGGACTACCTATAATAGACTCAGGGAAACCATCCTAATCTCTCCTTAATTGCATTAATGGTTGCAAGGAAAAGCAAAAGAACATAATTGAAGTTGCGTTGGCAGAAATTGTGTTTTCGTATCTAGACTTCTTTTGTTCTTTCAGGAAAGTAAAAAGAGATTCACGCTGGAAAAATTTAGGTCAATGTTTTTCAAGTTTGGCCGCTGCAAGATGTGTGGACTTCAACTCCCAGAATTCCCCAGCCAGCACAGGAATTCAGGGAGTTGAAGTCCACACAGCTTACAGGGACCCAATTGTGTGCTGATTTATGTGCTGCAGTTTCTTCTAGGGAAACAGATATTCTGCATCCAAGCTGCGGTCTCAACTTCCCATTATGTCTCCCGCCATTCCCCATTGGCTTCCCCAACCTCTCCACTCACCTGGAGGTTAGAGAGCTGTGTGAAAGCCTTTTCACAACCGGCATGCGGGCACTTGTACGGTCTGTCTCCGGTATGAATTCTGAAACGCAGCAAGACACAGGAATCGTTTCACAAAGCCACCCAAACACTAGTTAAAAACCATGGCTCAAGCTAACATCTTCTCCACCCTGAGACTCGCATTTTCTGTGCTGGAGTCTTGAGGGACAAAGATTTAGATTCTATGGTGAAGCCAAGACACAAAGATGACACGATTTGGGTGACACGCCAGCGTTCACCAACGCCCAACAACTATTCCTGAAAGCGTGCTCCATTCCTGCACGAGTTTCAAAGGCTGTGGGGGATGCAAGAGACGGGACTGTGCTCTCAGGTAGCCGCCAGAGTCTGAAAATCATGCGAGGGGGGGGGATGTTTGTGCAGGGCTTTCAGGGACTGCAGAGGCAGCAGTAAAGCATCGTCCAAAGCCACTTCAACGGCAAAAACCTTGTGCAACCCAGAGTTGCCTTGAGTAGACCGCAAGGGCCGGTCAACAGAAAAAGACACCACTTGAAAATAAACGATACGCAGATGATCCTGGGCATTGTAGACAATTGGATTGTATTTTTAAAAAATAAATGAACACTTAAAACAATTGCTTCTCTTTTGTGCGTGTGCGTGTGTGAGAGAGAGACGCGCCAGCAGAGTCAAGTTAGGCATTTTAAAAAATTTTCAAAACACCCGGTCCAGAAGTTTCAGCATCACTGATTTAAATGGTCCAAGTGAAGAATGGATGCTTTGTTTGCCCAACATATACATGATCAATGAAATGGTGTGTAAATGTAGTAACACGACACAAAGTGCTCAAACTAAGGACTCTAGTCTTAGAATCCCTGAATTCTAGGGACAGATCCATTCACACCACCTACAACACAAGATGTTGCTATAGATGCTCCTTCCTTCTTGTTGCCTCCAGATTCATGAGCGACTGTGCAGTACAGGCCCCGATTCCACATTGCTACCTTATCCTGTGCTTGTAACTTTGCCCCTCCTTTGCAACCCCACTTCTTCCATTTAACTCCACCCCCTGGCTTCCCTCCAAATGGTTCTATCTGCCCCACCACCCCGACGAAGGACGCCCGCTGCCGTCGTTGACCTACCAAGGTCCCAAGGCCTCTGTGCTGGCTGACCCCTACCTGGTGTGCTGCTGGAGGTGGGAGAGCTGGCGGAAGGACTTCTCGCAGTAGGAACAGTGGTAGGGCTTGACCCCCAGGTGGATGCGCAGGTGCTGCGCCAGGTAGGAGGCGTTGGCAAAGGACTTGGAGCAATGCGGGCACTTGTGCGGCTTGGCCTCGGTGTGTGACTTGGAGTGGATCTGCATCTCCGACTTGGTGAAGAAGGTAAGCGGGCAGACTTTACACCTGAGGAGCGAGGAAGAGGGGTTAGGGACAACGCTGAACCCCAAACTCGGGGGGCTGCCCACAACATGGATTTGACTCTGGCGCATGTGGATGGCGAAAAGCTTGGTCTTGGAGAACACACTGTCCCCGGGTGCAAAAATGGGAGGCTCAGATTACAACGCTTGGAACGGAGGGTGAAAGGAAGCTTCAGACTGAAAAACAAGGTGGACTTTCGATTTCTGGAACTCACTGCCACAAGATGTAGCAACATTATCATCATACATGGGTCTGCAACGCAGAGTACCAAATCCACAAAACTACTAGGAGCCTCAGGGTTTTGTGCGGAGGGTGACAACCCCATCTTTAAGGGCAGCGTCCCACCTGGACCCACAACCCAGGCCCAGAGTTGAGGTAAGAGATAATGAGAACAATTATACTAGTTGTTGGTTTTGAGATAGGTTGTGTCTGTGACAGCAACCCTTCTGTGGGGGCACCCATTTTTCAAACCAAAAATGTCAGCTGTGGCATGAACATTTAAACACAACCGTTTCCCATTTTGTTTTTGAAGCCAAGTGTGGCATTTGCTCTGCGCAATAAACCGCACATTCATTTCAAGGTGCGCCAGTGGTCGGAAGCCCGTTTTCTCGACCCACCTGTACGTCTTCCCTTCTTTGCCGATGTCTCCCGAAGCTAAAATGGGATACGGGACCACGAGGACTGGGGGTCCCGATGGGTTCTCGGCCTTGATCTTCTTGCGGCCTCGTTCGCTCTTGGGGGCCCCCAGCAGGCTGTGGCCCTGGATTGTCTTGATGGAGTCCAAGAGTGGGGGGCTGGTGATCCCCGAAATGAGGGTGGGCGAGGAGGCAATGAGGTGGCTCTGGCTGGAGGAGGTGGGGGTGGAGGCGGTGCTGGTGCCCGTCCCCGTACTGGATTCAGAAGTGCTGACCGCAGGAGTGCGGGACCCCAGCCCCAAACCTGGAAGTCGGGGGGAAAAGGCTAAGCAAAATCCTGCACCGGAGGAAGAGGAAGGAGTCTCGATTCAGCCCGGTTCTCCTCTCTTTCATTTTTTTAAAGAGACAACAAATTATGAACACAATTCTCTTGTTAAAACAGCGCACCATCGGACAGGTTGCAAAATCAGGTGCGGTCATTTAATGCCTGCGCCCCCTCAATGATGAACTTCCTGTTCATCAATATGGTGGTCGTAAGTCGAGGAATACCCACAGCTCTATCCCCTTTAGCCGTGGCTTCACCCGGTCATCAAAATCATGAGGACTAGCGCCCAAACCCTTTTGTTTCCCTACCTGTGACGGTGCTGGTGGCAGGGCGCGCGTGGAGGGCCACGTCCGGCTGGGGTACCGCCTGGGGGTGAAGCCCCGGGACTTGCTGGAGCTTAGGAATGGACATGATCGAAGGGCTGCTCTCCGCGGGCGAAGGGGGCACCAGCAGGGGCTGCTGGGAAGACACCGAGGTAGGGGGCAGATGGTGGGGACGGATCTTCTCCGCCATGAGCTGCTCCTTGATTTTGTTGATCAGGACTAGATTGTCCAGCTTGGGACAGAAGAGGAGAGAATGACCGACCTAGAACGACCGATCGACCATCGTGGCTTAAAAACGACAGGGGGTCAGGCTAGATGACCTTCAAACACCCCTGCAATTCATGCACTCAACAGAGGAAACTCCTGGAGCCCAGGCAAGTTTAAGGACTAACAATAATTTAACAATGGGAAAAAATGTTGTCTAGTCCCGATTCAACGGAACCGAAGCGTTCCTGCCAAACTTCATTTGGGCTTCAAAGCTAAGTAGTCAGACTGGTTCATCTTGGAGTGGAGGCCACTAGGAGATCTCGGATAGCATAGGAGGAGAAAACTTTCCTGGAGAAGAGGTCAGCACTCGGACCACGAATCTGTGTGGGTGCTCCCTTTATGCGTTTATCTCCCTCCCATTGCTCCAACATTAATAATGGGAATTTGGAAGAAGATTTCAAGTGAAAAAAAATACCCCTTTTTCTTACATACACCAGGATAGCTGAAAGTAATATAATTAAGGCAGGAGCTGCTACTCTCTTTTCTCAAAATACATGTAATTAAATTTTTTAGAAGAACATAAAATTATAAAGAGAGAAAAGAAGGAAGAAAAAGAAAGGAAGGAAGGAAGGAAAAAAAAATAAATGCAAGTTCAATTATAAAGTTCTCTCTTACTTGGGCCCATTTTTTTTCAATCATCCTATGGGGAATGGCGAGGAAAAATATCCCACAGGCCCCCACGGTGGGATCAGGTTTAACCCCAAATGCCTGCTTGGCTTTACATATATCAATATTATCAGGCTTAGCATTTCCAAACAGGGCAGGAAAAATCAACCTGCCGGGTTAACTTTAGTTCTTGAGGACTAGAAACTTTGGGGGAGGGGGAAAATATCTAACCAGTGATTGGAAGCCGAGACGTCGCGGTTCTTACCTGACTGGGCATGGTGGGAGGCGGTGGCCAAAAATAGGTGTTGTTAAAGCGCGGCTCCGCCATTCTGGAGAGCAAAATAGACGTAAGAAGAGGATGTTGGGTCAGGTCTGGAATGCAGAGATGTTCTCCTGCATCCGTGGGGTCCTTTCGCCTCCCCAAAACCCCCCGGGCTGCAGAAAAGACGGAGGTGCTCAGCTGAACCCCGAATAAATCCCGGAACAGAAAAATAAACCACAGGAAAAAACAGTTGCAGAGTCCTAGAAATTCTGCTTCCCCCCCCCCACAAACTCTTCGGTTAGTCCTTGACTTACAACAATTCATTTAGTGACTGAAGTTACAACAGCACTGAAGAAAGGGACTTAGGACCGGTTTTTCACACTTACGACGGTTGCAGCCTCCCCGTCTCACGTGATCAGAATTCGGATGCTTGGCAACTGACTCGTATTTATGACGGTCACAGTGCCCCGGGGTCACGCAGTCCCCTTTTGCGACAGCAAAGTCGATGGGAGAGCCAGATTCACTCAATGACCGTGTGACTTAGCTGAACAACGGCAGTGATTCACTTAACAACTCTGGCAAGGAAGGTCGTAAAACGGGGCAAAACTCAACTTGACAGAACCGAGTCGTAGTCTAGCAAGATAAATTTTGGGCTCCGTTTTAGTTGTAAATCGAGGACTTTCTGTTTTTGGGACAAGGTCAAAAAGAAGCAGCTAAATTATATTTTTAAAAGACCGGTTAAGACCACAAGCCTCTTTTAAACCTAGTTTCAGCTAGAAAAGACAGAGACAAACCTCACACAGACTCCCACTTAAATCCCAAACCTGAGAATGGGATGGGGACCAGCCAGACTGTTGAGTGAAGGCTTGGCAGCACCCCCTTGTTTGTGGCACCCCCAAATCCTGGCCTCCAACTGGACAAAAAAGGACTGGTTTTTTTTTACTGGTGGAGTTGGATTGGAAACCCCACCCCCATCAAAACCGGCTGAAATCTTTCAACCCCCACCAAATTTTAACTCTCACAGATAATATAAAATATATATTTTCAAAATACGCACAGAAAACCAAAGAGTTGGCTAGAACTGGGCCCACTTTTAAAGTTTTCACAATTTGCTAGTGGGAAATTCAAGGCAGGGAAAAACTGGAACACAAATTCACAACAAAGAAATGACTTCTTTTTTTTTTTTGCCAAGAGACACAACTTTGGAAAGTTTCCCCCATTTTGGAGTTACTGATAAACTGCAGCCTCCACCCAAAACTCCTAAGCCATCTCCAGCCATAATAAAAATAACAATCAGGGAGACAAATTAATTGCAGCGCTCATGGATTAAACAACACAATTAAATAATTTAAACTGAGAAAACACACTTCAAATCAGCACCGACAGCCAGATAGAAACCTCTTTTTAAATGATAGCAAAGAAATTTTGGTTGTTCGGGGTTGGAAATGACAATCCCAAACAGCCTGTCCCATTAACCTGCTGTTAATGAGACTAGTAGCAAATGCAGGTGGAAGCCGATGCGATTTGTACAATCGTTTTTTGGGCATTTTTATTGTGGTGAGATATTGTAGCAAAACCATGAAAACCTGCCAGAATTTTTCATCACTTCGTCTTATATGTATCTAAACTAAGATGCATCCAGATTTCAAGCTTTTTTTCTCTCTCTCTCTCCTGCTTTCCTCTTTCTTGTAATCTTTTCTGCCAAAAATCTTTTTCTCGATTCCCCCCAAAGATCCGTTCCGTCTCCCTTTATATCCCATCATCCACAAAGTCAGCGTGAATCCAGCTTCGCTTTGGGCCACACCCCAGATGTTCAGCATCTGTCCAAGAGGCCACCTTTGAATCCCAACCGTTCAAACTGTCCAGCATCCGAGTCACACACAGATATATCTTGGTCACTTTCTTTTAATGGCCTAACTTATCTAGGATGGTTGGGGGTTAAGAATAATTTGAGGTGGGCAGAGAGAAAAGGAAGGATGGGGGTTAAAAAGAAAGCAAACACCCTCCTGATAATGTTACTTAGTTCGGTCATGAAATGTTTGCAAGAAAGCAACAACATTCAGACAGCACCAAGGACCCCACGGTCCCCCCCACATCTTCCTCCCTGCAAGCCCCCCTCCTTTCTAGCACTGATGATGTTACCTAGTTGGGTCATGAAATGCCTGCAAGGCGACAGCCAAGGTGAGAGAGCACCAAGGACCCTACAGTCCTCCTCCTCCCTGCAAACCCTTCTAGCACTGATGACGTTCTCTAGTTGGGCCATGAAACGTCTCCAAAGAAACCACCATGCTCAGAGAGCACCAAGGAGCCCTCAACCTTTCAACCTTGGTTTGCAATGCCTCCAAGCTTCTGCTTTGACCTTCAGAAGTCAGAGAAAATTACCCCTGGGTATCAGGGGGTCCCAGAACCAGAAGGGGGCACATATCCCCCTTGGAAAGGATGACCCTGCTTTCTCCATAGCCCTGAGCCAGGGAATGAGGGATAGGACTCCCTCCACTGGACACAAAGTCCGGGCCGCCTGGGGAAGGCAGGCAGGCAGGGACAGAGAGACGGAGGGGTGGAGGTGGCCACTGCTGGGGCCCTGCAGGGTCCGGTCGCAGCCCTGCAAGAAGGGAAGATGTTAACCGCAGCTCGGTACTCACGGGCTATCTTGAACCCTGGCGAGAAGGGTGTTGCTGCGACTCCAAGCCGTCCCTTCTGGTGCAGGCAGGGACAAGCACCGGCCGCCGGGTTCAGGCCAGGAGGGCTCCCCGGCCTCCGCCAGATCCTACCCAACTGCAGTTAATACAAGCTACGACCCCTGGCAGGGGGAGGCTGTGCCTGGGAGGCCGCCCGGCCTCTCGCCTGGCTGAAATAAAGAGAAATAAGAAATTGTTCACACAGAAACGGCGGCCGAGCGCTGAGCATGGGCCCGGGCAGGAGATGGAGCCTCCTGTGGAGGGGCAGTCTACCTCAGAAGAGTCACAGGGCACCTGGGAAGATGCCTAGAAGCTATTCTTAATTCAATTCCTCCGGTAAACCTTACTGCGTGTTCCCATCATCTAATCAGCTAAACTGGTTAACCTGGCTTAGCTGTTCCTAGAGCGAATGGAGGTTCTGCAATGGAGCAGGTAAGATGCACCCCTGAGACTTCCAGCTTCCAATAAAGAGAAGGAAGGAGTGAAAGAGAAAAGCAAAAATGCAGAAAAAAGAAAGGAAGAAAGCCTCACAAACACTGTAGTTGCGTTCCCGACACACAGAGTGTAGTTTTCTATTCCCTTCCAGCATCACAATAAAACAACTACCTCAGATGCCACCGAAAGCATTCAAAACTGAAAACAACAGGTGAAGTCAAGGGACCGCTGGCAGGTAGTTCTCGCTTAGCGACCCTTCCAAGTTATGACAGACCTTGCCAGTGCTACTTACAACCTGGTTTTAAAGTTGTAATGGCCACCCCTCCGGTTAGGTGGTTGCATTTTCGACGTTCAACAACCGGCCCGCATTTATGGATATTTGGAGCGTCACAAGGTAATGTACAATTTTATTTTTTTTGCTGGAAACTGGGGTTTAATTCTAGTTTCTAGCCAAAACACACTGATTTCTACTAATTATGGTCTATTGAATAGGCCAACATGAGCTGGATTCACCTGTTACATTATACCACAAATTGTGTTTTATAAATCTCAGTGCTTGAATCCATACCACTAAGGAGTTATACTCTAAACCACAAACAAACCAGGTTTTCAAATACAAGTAAAACTGCAACGGAAACAGTGTAACACCTACAGCAAGGAGCTTTTGCTATTTATATTTTTCCCTGTTCAAAAGTTTCAAACTAACTTGGATTTTCAAAACATTTCAGATGCGAGTACAGAAGGCATGTGGTTTAAAATGTTTGCTTTCCTTCATTAAAAAAACTAAATAAATGAGCAAATCAAATACACTTCCTTTGATTTAAGACCACAGGAGGGGGAAAAAAATCCCCTAAAATTCACATTTCCAACTTTCCTGGAAAGTTGGGAAAACAAAAGACTCAAACAGACTGGTGTTAGGAGAAAAAAATCCTCAATTTATCTAAGAAAAAATGACAAAGCCCTCAAGGCTGTAATTTTCTGATATTAAAATTTGGACCTACAGTTCTCCAAATGAAAAAATCAGAGACACCACTATGTATATTTTAGGGGAAAGTCTTTTTCAAATGTACATATATTTAGATATTTATCCAGGTTTTTTTCCTTCCATCTTACAGGGAGCCCTTGACTTATTTTGTCAGGTACAAGGCAGATAGATGGCTGGTCTGGGGAACTCAGGGCCATAAGGTGCTGGCCTAATTGCCATTCGGGCCGAGTCAAATTAGTAATGATAACTGTAAAGGTTCCTAGTCCTCAAGGCTACAGATGAAGGCCAGATGTAGGAGACACAAGAAAATTGTGTTTGTGTAGAGAGGCCTTTAGTCTGATAAAGGCTTTCTCTACATCTAGGATAAGTTTCATCAAACAATATAAAACTGAATAAAATAGAACCAAATACCTGAAAAGCTTTAAGACAGGGGTCTCCAAATTTGGAAACTTTAAGATGGGTGGACTTCAACTCCCAGAATTCCCTGGCAATAACACGTTCCTTTTGATATGTATCCCCACTGTATGCCTGCTTACTCTCTTGTGGTCCCTTTCTCTGCAATCTCTCCGCTCTAGACAGTGGAAGAAAAGAAACAGGTATGGAGGGCTGAGGAATTCTGGGAGTTGAAGTCCACAAGACTTAAAGTTGCCAAGGTTGGAGACCCCTGATTTCAGAGATGGAAAACTCACTTGGTCTCACATTTAGAGCAATTATTCATCCATTACTAAAGGATGTGGATCACAAGCTGGCTGGAAAACCAAGACTCACACAAGAGACAGAATGGACACTTCCTCTCCGGCCTCCTTCACAGCCTTCCGGTTTTCCAACCAACTGACCTTCCAAGTACCCCGATTTCAGCATCATGGGGTCCCTCGGCCAGGATCTGCCTCTTTAGTCCCCACAGAATCGTAGTGCTAGAAGGGATCTCGGAGGACATCTAGTCCAACCCTCTTACACCACAAGCCCTTATACTATCCCGGACAAATGGCCATCCAATCTTCTCTTGAAGGGAAAGCTTTTAGGGTGTGTGACTTAAACCCAACGTCTCCAAAACACAGGCCAGACTCCAGAAATAAAGCCACATTTTAAGCCCAAAACACAGCTTAACAGCTATACAAACACGGTTAGGGCAAGGGAGGGGTCCCTCTCAGCACCCATGCCTCGTTGACCCCCCTCAAATTGTGTCACTCACAGTTCACCAAACCCCTCCCGTTTAAAGGAAAAACAAATGCAATTACAGGTAGTTCTTGACTTACGACCACAACGGAGCCCAAAATTTGCGTTGCTAAACAATGCCATCGTTAAGTGAGTTTCGCCCCATTTTACGATCTTTCTGGCCACCGTTGTTAAGCGAATCACTGCCCTTATTCAGTTAGTAACCCGGTTTTTAAGCGAATCCGGCTTCCCCATCGACTTTGCTGGCGAGAAGTTCGCAAAAGGGGATCACACGACCCCAGGACACAGCAAACGTCATAAATATGAGTCAGTTGCCAAGCGGCCAAATTTTGATCCTAAGGCACTTTTTTCCAGGGTCGTTGTAACTTCCAGTGGTCACTAAATGAACAACTGTTAAGTCGAGAACTACCTGTATTGTATTCACAGCCCTCCAAACGGAAGGACCTCTTTTTATGCAGGAAAAAAATAAACTGAAAAGGGACCCCCCCAACATCCTCCCCCACAGCCCCACACTTTTGCCCCCCCACCCCCCAAAAACCTCTCCCTCCCCATCCCCTCCCTTCCCCAAGGCCTGGAGTGGCAGGAACCCAAAGCCTGAGTTTTAAGGGGAGTTTAAGGCGGCCAAGAAAACGAAGCAAGATTATGGACGGAGACCCCCACCCACCCACCCAGGCTGCCCCAAACTGCTGGAAAATAACACAAAAGGGAAACACAAACACACCTCCTGGAGATTCCATGCAGCCAGTGGGGGAAAAAAAGAGAATTTCCAGCATTTTCCCCCCAAGTAGCCACTGCACTCACTCACTCACTCACTCACAGATCATCTTAGCCCCCTCCCCTCCCCTCCCCTCCCCCCAAGAAATTCCAGCTGGACCCCCCCTCCCCTTTCCGGCCATCCCAGGCAAACAAACTCCGATATTAACCAGGATACATTTCTACCCCAGGGATCGCATAAAGTGTGGGGGGGAAAGAGAGAGACATCTCGATCTATTTCACACAAAGCCGGAACACTTGTCACAAAAGTCCCCGAATCCGTGAAAAGCGCCAGAAAAACACCCAACACAACCACAAAACACACACAGCGGGGAAGCCAATCTCCCCCGCCCCCCCGCAAAAAAAAAACACCAAAACCCAAAACCCACCCACGAGCCGTGCAAAGTTCCCCGCTTATTCCACCGCAAACGTGGCATCGCTCAACGCGGAGAGATTTTGCAGGAAGAAAGGGAGAGAAGAGAGACGCCGACGGATTCCCACCATTTTGGAGCCAGAAAGGGGGGAAAAGAAAGCAAGCAAGCAAGAAAAAGCCGCAGCCAGCCCAGCAACTACCCGAAAAGATACAGTTGGCATTTCTTCCGGGGGTTCTTGTCTCTGTTCTGCCTTTCCTTCTCCTCCAAGGCGGGTTCGCTGCCCCGCGCCCGCCTCGACACGCGTGGAAAGGGAAGGGAAGGGAAGGGAAGAGGCGGAAGGACCGAGGCGGCTGGGGGGGGCAGGGGGGGCTCCGCCAAGCTTTTCCTCGCCAGCTCTGGGCCCCCGGCTCCCAAAGCCCCCCCCTCCCCAACCCCGCCCCGCCCGCCAGGAAATCCCGAGGCCAAAGCGGAGCAGAAGCGCCAATTGCACACACAAAAAGAAAAAGAAAAAAGAAATCAGATTTGTTTCCCCTCTTTGGGGAGGGGGAAAAAGCCCCCCTGCGCCCCCCCAGCCCTCTTCCTGCGCCCCCTCTCCCCCCCCCCCCCCGGGCCGGGCCACTTTGGATGAAAATTCGCAGACAAAAGAGCGCAAAAAGATGGCAGCCAGTGTTATTTTTAAAACCGATCGGGGACGCCATCTTCTGCAGATCTGGGGGAAAAAGGGGGGACCAGCCAGCCCAGAGACCCCGCCGGGGGGGAGGGAAGGGGGGGCTGCTCCCCACCGCGCCAGGCAGCCCCCCCCAAAGCAGGGCAAGGGGCCGAAACCCCCAAAGGAAGAAAAACGCCACCTCGCTCCTTGGAGCCATCGCCGCTCAGTGCTTGGGGATCGCTCCTGGCCGGAAGGCTGCGCCAAAAAGGGGCTCTTGGATCAGCATGGCTTGCGGGGGGGTTTTGGGGGGTTTTTTTTTTGTTTGTTTAGGATCTGCTTGCTCTCTCTCTCTCTCTCTCGATCCCCCGATCGCGGTTTTTGAATCGCCCGGCCTTTTATTTATGACAAAAAAAAAGAAAGAAAGAAAGAAAGAAAGAAAGAAAGAAAGAAGCGAGACTTCCTAGGCGAAGAGAGGCGCTCGGCTTGCCAATGGCCACTCCGCCGCCAGCCGTCTGCAAAAGGGAAAGGGGGCGCCCCCCCCCAGCCTGCCTCTTTCTCTCCTCCTCCTCCTCCTCCTCCTCCTCCCTCTCTGGCGGGGGGGCAGAGAGGAGACCCCCCCCACTCAAGCCAGGCTGGGTGGCCCCGCCAAATCCCGCAAAGCCCCCCCCTGCAGGAGAGACCCCCTCCCCCTCCCCTCCCTTCCCCCCCCGGGTTCCTCCCGAGACTGACCTGCAGAGCAAGAGGAGGGGGCGCCGGCAAGTTTGCCCCAAACGGCCACATTTTTCCAAACTCTATTTCTCCTTCCGACCCCTCCCTTCCCACGCCCCCCCCCCGCCTTCTGGAGTTGAAGAAGTCAAGAGAAGGCATGAGAGCCTGGGCCCAGGTACCTTCACGGGAGGAGGGGGCGCTGGGCTTCCTTGCGGTTTGGGGGGCTTCCAAAATTCATCCGTTCAGGGTTGGGGCTTTTTGGGGAGGGGGGGAAGAGCGGCTGGTGGGTCTCCCCCCCCTAGGCTCCCTGAAGGTGGGATGGTACATCCAACGTCCCCCCCCCTCAGCACTTCTGGGTCTCCCCCCCTTTCGCTGGGTGGTTTTAGTTCAAATCTTCCGGGTTGGTCGACAGTTCACTTCTGGGTCCTGGCGAAGGCTTGGAGATCTGGGTAGATCCCTTAAAAGAGGGGTTTCCAAAAAAAAAAAAAAAAAAAAAAAGAAGGGCCGGGGGTGCGGGGGAAGAGGAGGAGAAATCTTTACCTTTCTAGGCAAAAAATAAGAGGAAAGTTTGCCAAATCTTTTTAAGAGTGGAGGGTCGTTCCTTCTTCACCTCTGCTTTCTCACTCCTTTTTTCCCTTTGTTTCTTTCAACAGTTTTCTCTTTCTGTCTCTATTTTTTCTCTCTTTCATTCTCTTTCACTCTTTTTCTCTCTTTTTCTCTCTTTCATTCTTCCATTCTTTCTCTTTTTCATGCTTTCACTCTCCCTTTCTCTTTCTCCTCTCTTTGAGTCTTTCTTTCACTCTCATTCTTTCTCATTCTCTCTCTCTCTTTTGCTCTCTCCCCCTTTTCTTTTTGCTCTCTTTTTCATTCTCTTTCTTTCTCTCTCTCACACACATACACCCTTCCCCCAACTTGGCAGGGTGTCTTTTCCTCTCTGCCCCCCCCCTTTTCAAAACACCTTTGAAGTCTCCAACTTTACAGAAGGGGAAAAGGGTGGAAGGTTGCAGCCAAAAAAACACAAGAGTGTGGGGTGAATTCTGGGTGGGAGGGACCAGTTGGGGGGGCAGTCAACCCCCCCTTTGCACACCCAGATTTTGCAGAGCATCTAAGAAGAGGCCGAGGGTGGGTGGGCTTCTTTTTCCACAACCCTGCTGAGATGTCTACATTCCTGGGCTGGATTTTGTTGCCCCCAGACTCAAAAGAGGTCTTTAAATTAATAAAGAGACTTAGTTGCCCCCCCCCCCCAATCCAGCAAATGGGAACCCTGGGAGCCCATCTTTGGATTGCTGCTCCCCCCCAAATCATCAATTTTGTGACCCCTCCCCTTTTAATCCAGCCCCTTCCTGAATTAAGAGGGAAATTTAGGAAGGATATGGGCCTCTTTTTGAGGAGGGGGCTGAAAGAAGAAGAGTAACAAGGGGGGGGAGCACTGAACTCCCATATGTAAATTCAAGGGAACAGCCCCCCCCCATCCCCTCAATCAGGGTTAGTTTGTTACTCTCTTTAGTGTTTTTTTTAAAAACATCCATTTTTGGTTATCTGAAAGTTTGTTATTCTCCTTTGTTACTTTGCTGGAGGAAACAGTTTCACAAAGTGATTATTACAGGCAGTCCTCAAGTTACAACTATTAGTTTAGTGGCCGCTTGAATTCACGACGGCACTGAAGAAAACGACTTAGTACCATTTTTCACACTTATGACGCTGTCATGTGTTCAAAATTCAGAAGCTTGTAAACTGGCATGGACTTATGACTGTTTTAGTGTCCCAGGGCCACAGATCCCCTTTTGCGACCTTCTGACAAGGAAACACAATGGGGAAGCCAGATCCACTTAATGACCGTGTGACTAACTTAACAGCTGCAGTGATTCACTTAAGAACTGTGACAGGAAATGTGGCAAAACTCGCTTAACAACTGTCTCGCGCTAGCAACGGAAACGTTGGGCTCCATTGTGGCCGTAAGTCGCATTTTCTGTTCTCTGGGAGGCTCGGGGATGATGGTGGTGGTAGAATCCAGTCATTTGGGGATGATGGGAGATGGAGTTCAGGGGGAGGAAACACTGTTAGAAAAACTGGGCTGCCCCATTCTCAGCTGAATGCCAACTCCCAAGATTCAGAACCCGTTTCCTCCCCCAGCAAAAAAAAACCGTCTGGAGGGCAAATTGTGGCTGAAGACTTCCCAGCTCTGGTTTCCTCTCCGCATCCCAGGTGGGCAGAGACCCCCGAAACTCCCCCACCCGAATCTGGAAGGAGAGAAGCACAAAATCCCCCTGGCTGATCAGAGGGCCCGGCCTCTGCCAAGCCAAACAAGAGGAGAAGCTTGGCAGCTGGCCAGGAGCAACAAGGGAGGGGCCCTCTCCCTTGAAGCCCACCCCCCTTGCATGGCAGGCTGGCCGGACCCCCCC
This sequence comes from Pantherophis guttatus, assembly GCF_059756535.1. Lineage (NCBI taxonomy): Eukaryota > Metazoa > Chordata > Lepidosauria > Squamata > Colubridae > Pantherophis > Pantherophis guttatus. The sequence goes on from NC_142077.1 coordinate 498,791, forward strand.
CCCCCCCAGGGAGGGGAGGCCTTTGCTGCTGGGCTGTGTTTGCAGAGCTTTCCCTGCACAGCTGGAAGGGGAGGGGGATAAGAGGCCAAATGACCCCCCTCCGACTTCCTCCAACATGGAGAAGGGGAGCTGAAAGCGGGCCTGGGTCTCAGAGGCTCTGTGTCCCCCCCGCCCCTCCACACACACACTCCAGGGCTCTGAAAACGTAACAACTTTTAAGACTTGTGCATTTCAACTTCCAGTCCACAAGTCTTAAAGTTGCCATGTTTGGAGACCCCTGCCCAACTCCCATCTGGGAAGCGTCTTGCCCCCTCCCCCCTTCAATTCTTTCTTTGCGACACATTCACACAACATAAAATTGAGTTTGCTCCAGATTCTTCTTCCTTTAAGGCTTATTCAGTTGCTTTGCATTCCTCGGTTGTTGTTTTTTTAGCAGTTTGCTCTCTCTTGCCATCCCATAATTGTCTGCCTTTCCCTTTGCAGCTTCACTGCCCGGCCCCGAAATTAAAAATAAATTATCCAATTGAAATTGCAGGTTCCCAAGAGGCTGGGAACTAACTAGCCAGGATTACAAAGGCTCTCCTGATTGCTGCCCTCCTGTGGCTGTTCTGGGCTATTGCAGCTCTAGAAGGCAGCCCTCTGGTGGTGCCTTGGGGCAATTACACCCAGCAAATGACAATGGGGCCCCAAGTGGCTGAGAATGCAGGCCGAGCACCCACCTGGTCAAGCCCTTCGGCGTTTACATAAACCTCAATTCTTGGGGCACACTAGAAACAAGCCCATCGATTGTCAGTGTTTGGGGGCACACTGGTTGAAGGCCACCGTCCTCCGACTTATTTTTTCCTGAGTGTGACCCCCAAATTCACTGCTGTTAACTCTAGCCACAGGTGAGGAAGGCCGGCTGAGGCCTGCTCTGCAGGGCTGGCGCTGCCTGCTCTTCTCCACCCCCCTAAGGCTGCCAAGTGAGCTTTGGGCCCAGCTTCTTTGCCCCATTTCCTTCACTGCCGAACAAAACACGCCAAAGCTGATTCTGAACATTTTTATTCCCATTTTTGGGGGATGGATTATCGATGCCCCAAAGTAAAATTTGCTAGCCGAAGGCCTTACATTCAGAAGTGTATTTTTAGAGGGAAATTCGGATTTTAAAAACCATTTTGTGCTGCCCTAAAGAGCAGGATTGTTTCTCTACAAACCGGAATGCGGGCACGACTCTTGGCCAGCCTTGGCAAAAGAGAAATGAGGGATGGGGCACTGCCCGTTGCCCAAGGAAGAGGGTATTTGTAGACTGGGGGTTGAATTTGGGGAGGGGGGGTCCTTGGTGGTCTCTGAATTTGGTGGTTTTCTTGCAGCTGTTTCATGACCCAACTAGGGAACATCATTGCTAGAAACCAGAACCCCACTCCCTATTAGCACTGATGTTGTTACCTAGCTGGGTCATGAAATGCCTGAAAGAAAACGACCAAGCTCAGAAAGCACCAAGGACCCCCGTCTTCCTCTTCCCCCCCTCCACAAACCCCCTTCCCTTCTAGCACTGATGATGTTATCTAGTTGGGTCATGAAATGTGGGTCATGCAAGAAGACGCCAAGCTTAAACGCCACCAAGCACCCCACAGAGTTGGGAGGGAGCAAAGGTTAGAGGCCATTTGGGAGACCCCCACCCCAAAGTCTCAGGGCCAAGCTGGGGCAGTCACGGCACCCCCTATTCTCTTGGAGAATCCACATTACAGGGAAGGGAAGAACCTGGTAGGGAAACGCTACCCTCCGGCGATTTTCTACTGGGGTTCCTTCCCCATAGGACATTCCTCGAGGAGACCACCAACCCGCCTCTTCCCCATGGAAGGAACACAGTCACACAGCACAGCAAAATTAGACCCACAGGGAGGGATCAGTTGGCAAAAACAACTTTGTCCGATGCACGCTCATTGGCAAAGGATCGAAACTGACACCCCCCCCCCCTCGTCTGAGTAGGGGGATTAAAGCAAGCTGAACATCCGAGTCTCTTTCGAGACCCCAAATTCATGCATCTTAAAATAGCTCAAGGCTTCCTGCTGCAGCGGCTGGCGAACGAGCCGAGCACCGCGACTCCCCGAAAACTTTTATAAAAAGTCCCGAATGGAGTCCCAGGGGAAACAGCGCTTAATGAAGGACGGTGAGGAGGGAGGTGTGGAGATCCGTCTTTGACGGGTAAAGGACTTTGAGGTTCCCTTCTGCGTCCACAACCCGGACCTGTTCCAAGATCAGAGGGGTGTTTGTGGGGCTGCCTTCGGGCCGGAGGATTTCGTGATCTGAACCCGCTTCCCCGTCTTTGTTGATTGCAGTCAGCCTGTTCATCTCGGCCATTTTCTGTAGTTCATATAAATCACCATCATCATCATCATCATCATCATCATCATCATCATCATCATCATCATCACAATAAAGGAGATTATTTTAGTGTTTCCTCCTGGGCTCTGGCCAAAACTCTGAACTGGGTTCACTTAATGACTGCAGAGTTTACAACCGCCACGATCACTGTAAAGAAGGCCGGCTCTGATTGTCTTGTTTTACGACTGTCATGCTTTTTGGCTGTAACTGGCAGTTTCTATTGTGGCCGTAAGTTGAGGACTACCTGTTATTTAGGCTGGATATTATCCAGCCACAGGTGTAACTGCGCACGTTGTGGTCCCAGCTGTGAGCTGGATCCAGGGCCTGGGTGCTGCGATCAGGCGCATCGTTGCAATTCCTGACAGCCCCGAGACCCATGGTTCCCAGCCCTGATGTGAGAGGCGGGGAAGGATGGGGGGGAAGGAGGACGTACCATAACGAGAGTGTCCATCACGTCTTTGCACAGCTGAAGACTAGAGGTGCTGGTCACTTCCAGAAGCAAATCAGTGGTCGTTTTCCCAAGCTTAAAAAAGACCAAAAAGAAACATCAACATTTAATCCCTGCATTTACAAGAACAACTCAATTTACAACCATTCATTTAGCGACCCTTCAAAGTTGCAACAGCCTTGGAAAAAGTGATTTACAACCAGTCCTTGCAGTGACGTCGCTGCGTCTTCATGATCACATGATCCAATCCAGGCGCCTGGCCACTGACGTTTCATGACCCAACTACCTAACATCATCAGTGCTTAGATGGGAGGGGGGCTTTGAGGAAAGCAGGAGGAAGAGGAGGTGGAGAGGAGGACTGTGGGATCCATGGTGCTCTCTCTGTTTGGTGGTTTTCTTGCAGACGTTTCATGACCCAACTAGGTAACTTCATCAGGGGATTCTATTCCCGACTGTAGGGAATATATGTACTATGTTTCCTCCTTGATTGCAATATATGTATACCAGGCCGGCTCGATTGTGTGATTGGCAGATGGAGGAACTGGTCTTAATAGTGCAGGAATCCCAGCCCCTTCCCCACCCACTGCTCAGCCAAGCTCCCTGACCTTCGTTTTCTCGCTGTTCGTAATGGGAGGGAAGGAAATCACGGAGCCTTCGGCATCAACCAGGCAGGGGTAATTCTCCTTCCCATCCAGCAACTGAAGGTACCTGCCCAAATTGAAAGGAAGAAGGCCCACGTTATTAGGATGCTATGATAATCAAAAAATAAATAAATAACTTGGAAACCCCAAACAACTGCCCTCAATTGATGCACCATTTAAAAAAAAATATTAAAACTTCCATCCTACATCTCTAAAAATAGCAGCCGAGAGGCAGATCAAACTGCATATTTAAGAATTTAATTAAATCTGAGCCACAAAAGGCTTCACGACAGGATAATCAGTGCTGGGTTTCTACCTTTTTACTTTAAAACGTACGGAAAACTAAATTTTTCTATACATGCGATTATAGGGTGTGTATTAAATGGATAAAAATAATTTAGTTTAAGCCTAAAATAGCATATTTTGCTATCTTGGGACTTTTGTGTAGAACTTAGATTTGAGCATGAAATCTTGAATTTTTTTTTTTTTAGACAACCCATTGAGAACTCAGATAAATAGATAAAAATAATTTTGTAAAAGTGATTTATTCGGGTGTTTTGTGTAGAATCTGGGATTTTTTGAACATGAAATTTTGGATTTTTTTAAAAAAGAAAACCTTGCTGGCAACCCTAATATAAGTAAGTAAAAAAATATTTTAAAACAGATTTGTTTTTGTTTGCGTGTGTGTAAAATCTGAGTGTTTATTTGTGTGCAGAATCTTGGGATTTTTTCTTAAGAAACCCTACTGCTAATTCTGGGATAAATAGGTAAAATAATTTAGTTCAAAACTAAATTTTTAATGTAAAATCTGAGAGCACAAAATCTTTGTTTCTTTTAGGAAACCCTGCCAGCAACCCTGTTTAGTCTACAGACGTGGTAACTCTTGAACTCGTGCTCCACCCTACTTTTTCTCCTCTGCCTCGAACTTATGACGTACTTGTACAGCCCAGAGATATTCTGTCTTTTCTTCTGTTTCCGCTGTTCATCAGCTTCGGCCTGCAACTGGCGAAGGAGGTCGTTGGCCTTGGTCTCCTTCCGGCCCAGGGGGATGATCTGAAAAATGGGAAACGGTTTCAAGATGGGCAGCTTCGGAGAGAGGGGAGAAAAACTGAGGCAGAAAACAGGCATGCAACTTATAAGTATGGCATCCTTGATGCTCTCTGAACTGGGTTGTTTTGCTATAGACGATTCATGACCCAAGAAGGGAACATCATCAGGGCTAGAACGGAGGGAGAGTTTGCTCCTAGCATTGATGACGTTCCCCAGTTGGGTCATGAAACGTCTGCAAGGAAACAACTATGCTCAGGGAGCACCAAGGACCCCTCCTGCTCTCCACAAACCGCTCTGCTGGAGGATAGCCCACCTTCAACTCCTCTGGGGCCCGAGCTTCATAGACAAGCGGTCCTTTCACCAGCTGCAGGTCGTGAGTTGCAATGGTGGCTGATGTTCGTTTCTCACAAATGTCCTCGTGGAGTTTTGTCTGTTTATGGGATTAAAAGAAAAACGGATTTAGATTTTGAACTATTCCTTTATAGCATCATTTCAAGTCGAGATCCTGCTGCCTGATCAGGAACAGTTGGACTCCCCCATTTGAGAAGAGTTTTCTACATGGGAGGGACAGGAGAGTCCATAAGGGCTTAGCGTCCCTTTCGGAACCCCACCTGAACGGAGAGGAACCTCTTCAGAGCATTGCCAGTGCTGAAATCCATGCCTTTCACCACACAACACACGATGTAAGGACGGACGTCTTTCGCACTGGGGCTGGCTTTCACCACCAATGGCGCCGGGCTCTCGGAGATGTGAAGGATTTTCACCAGCAGTTTTTGGGCATCTTCCAGTTCGTCATCGCTGCCTCCTTTCTTCTTGTTCTTTTCTCGCTTCTTTTTCCGGCTTTCTTCTCTCTCGGTGCCCCCCTCCTGCTTGCCTCTCCCCCGGCGCAGATACTCCAAGATCGATTTGGTCTGGCAGCCGTTCACCATCTTCTCCAGCCGTTTGTCCTTCAGGGCGTTGCCTTTCAAGTTGACGTCCTTCAGCTTCGGGCAGTCGGCCAGCTCCGCTGGGATTTCAGAGAGCTTGTTATTGGAGACGTCCAAAGTCTGGAGAAAGAAAACAGAGCTGGTTGTTTTTCCACCAAGAAAAGAGAGCAAATCCCAAGGAACAAGCCTTGTCCCCTCAGTCAGACATGACAACCTCAGCAGAAAAACCACAACAGGTGGCAGGGCAAGAGTTCACGCAGTGACGTTAAGAGGTGCGAGGCATCTTTTGGGGAAGTGTTTACCATGAACCTTCTTCACCCCTTCCACATTCTTGGTAGGGAGATCACGGCCATCATCATGGGAGAGTGTGTGGATGTTCTATTAACTTTAACTTTATTGGCATTGCACCTCGTACAACGAAATTAAATGCCATCTTCAGTGTACATTATACATAAGAAAAACTATAAAAATAAAACACACACCTCCTTCACATTCTATGCAATTGAATTGAAAACCCCTGATATTGCATTAATATCGCACTATACGGTAGAATTCATATAGTTACTGCTCTGGGATAGAAGCTGTTTTTCAGCCTATTTGCCTTTGTTTTTATGATCCTGTACTGTCTGCCAGATGGTAATAGTTCCAAAAAGAAAAGGGTTCCCAGGATGAGACGGACCTTTAAGGATGTTTTATGACACTAATGCATTTATGTATCTTTGGTCCCTGAAGTCAGAAGGAATGAGATATATTTTCTCATCATTACAGAAATGTACAGTCCTGGGGGGAAAGTTTATTTTCCTGAAAACAAAGTTTTGTTTTATGTTGATGCGTCTGTGTGAATTTATTCCCCACCCCCCACTTTTCATCAATAGATGTTGATGGCCGCTGTCTCCTGGTTCCTCGGCCAGCACTGTCACCCACTGCATGTAATGTAGAAGACAGAGCTGGAAGGGACTTCGGAGGTCTTCTAGTCCAACCCCCTGATCAAGCAGGAGATCCTAAACCATTCCAGCCGTCCAAATGGCTGTCCAGTCTCTTCTGGAGGGTCTCCCGTGATGGAGGAACCACCACTTTTGGGAGGAAGCCCTTCCACTCAATAACTGAGCTGCCATTAGAATGGGAAGGGACCTTGGAGGTCTTCTAGTCCACGCTGAGCTTGTTGATCAGAAAGGTCGGCAGTTCGGCGGTTCGAATCCCTAGTATAGGGTCTCCTGCGTGAGCAGGGGGTTGGACTAGATGACCTCCAAGGTCCCTTCCAACTCTTGTTACTGTGTACCCCCAATTATGCACGGGGTGCGTGTTTTCCTGAAAGGTGACCTCATGGCCCGTCAGGCATTTGCGGGGCCTGCCTCGTTTGCCTCACCTTCAGCCCGACCAGGCGGGCCACCTCTGCGCCCAGCACCTCCAGCTCGTTCCCGGCCGCCTCCAGCAGGCCCAGCAGCGGCAGAGGCGAGGGCGGAGGGCCGGGACGGCGACTCCCCTGGGCGGGCGGAGGAGGCGGCGGGGGCAGCATCGTCCCCGGGAGGGCGCGCAGCCGGTTCCCGCCCAGCAGCAGCTCCAGCAGCGCGGGGGCCGAGCGGGCCAGCCCGGGTCCCAGGCCGCGCAGGCGGTTGCGGCGCAGGTTCAGCACCCGCAGCTCGGGGAGAGCCGCCGCCGCCGCCGCCGCCTCCTCCTCGGGGCCCTCCAGGCCGCCCAGCTGCGGCGGCAGCTCCTCCAGGCCGTTGTCCGACAGGTCGAGCGAGCGCAGCGCGGCAGGGAGCAGCCGCCCGGCCAGGGACAGCCCCGCAGGGCCCAGCGCGCAGCCGGGCAGCGCCAGCGCCTGTAAGCCCGAGAGGAGGCCCAGAGAGGCGCCGGGCTCGCGTAGCTCCTGGCAGCCGCGGACCTCCAGGGAGCGAAGCGCCGAGCCCAGCTCGCCCAACGCGGCCGGGAGGCGACCTCCGGCCGCTCGGACCCTCCGCTCCAGAGCCTCGCCGGCTTCCAGCCGCAGCTCCCGCCGCCCGCCCGCCGCCAGCTCGGGCCAGTCCTCCTCGGCTCCCTCAGGCGTCGCCATGTTCGCTCTCCCGGCCGCTTCCGGCGCGCGCGGATGACGTCCTGTGACGCGAGCGGAGGCGCAGCCATCTTTCCCCCCACGTCACGCTGTTTTCCCCTTCTCTTTTTGCGCAGGCGCCGAGACATTTTAAGAGCGGCCTTTTTCTCAAGCTGGGTTCTTTTTTAAGATGGGCGGACTTCCCGCCTGGGGAATTCTGGGAGCTGAAGTCCATCCATCTTAAAGGTTGCCCAGATTTTTTACACCTTTTAAGAGAAATGTTTTTTTCCACCGAGTGGGTTTCTCAGGCCTTCCAGTGGTGCTGCTTCTCCTTCCCAATGATTGATCCGAGCAAGAGTCTCCAAACTGGGCAAGTTTTAAGACTTGTGGGCTTCAACTCCCAGAAATTGGGGCGAACATGAGGAATCCTGGGAGTTGAAGTGGCCAAGTCTTAAAAGTTGCAGAGTTTGGAGTCCCCTGGATTAGCAGCATCAAGGAAGCGTCAGATCCTACATAGACCTTCTCCAGGGGAAGCGTCCCTAAATTGGTCTCCTAACGGTGCCTGCATCACCGACCTTCCATCATGGTCTCTTTCTGGTTAACCTAGCCAACCTAGTTGGAACATAAAATGTCTACAAGGAAACCACCAAGCTCAAGAGAGCACCAGGGACCCCACAGTCCCCCTCCTTCTCTCCGCACACCCCACTTCCTTCCAGCACTGATAACGTTACCTAGTTGGGTCACTGCCTGGACAAATGGCTGTCCTTTTCTAGGCAAGATTTCATGGCCTGCCATTGCCTCCTTCCTAGGGCTGAGAGGGAGGGACTGGCCCAACCTCCCCCATCTGACTCCGTGACCAAGTGGCACTAGAGCTCTCAGCCCCCTGGTTTCTAGCCCGAGGCCTTAAGCGCAACACCCAAATGACTCCTTGTTCTAAAGCACCAATTCTTAATCTTCCTTTTGAGCTGAGAAGGATGCTGCAAAAATAGTAATAAAAAAAGAATTGGATGAGCAGAAAAGCAGACGCATATAAAAAATACCAGTTACCCATCAGCTGAAATTCAGAACTTTTATTATCATTTAAGTACAAACAGGAGTGTAACGCGTTTCTACGTAGCAAAGAGCCTGCGGAACTCTGGAATCAGCCCTGCTATCCAGCTTATTTGCTCTTTAGATTAAGACAGTTGGGATAAAAAGGGCCCCGATCCCTCGAGAGTGGCCTCAGGATTCCTTTGAGGTAGGACTCCACTTTGGCGGATCTAAAGGAACCCCCCCCACCACCACCACCAAAATGTGCTTTTGCAAACCTCGAGACGGCCAGAGATTTCTACACGAGGCCCACAGATGGTGGCAAAGGTAGTTTTTGAATTTCTGTTTTTCCATAACCGTCTTAGTAAATATGGCCGCAATCAAAACAACCCAGGAAAAGAGGTTTTGAGAGCATGTGATGAGTGTAGCGAGGGTCCTCCTTGCCCCCTCCTTCCCAGACAGGGCTGGGACCTGCTACCTCATGCATCGCTCTGTCCTATATACAGGCAGTCCTCCACTTACAACAGTTCATTTAGTGACCGTTCAGTTACAACGGCATTGAAAAAAGTGATTTATGACCATTTTTCACACTTTTGAAACATGGCAACATCCCGGTCACGTGATCAAAATTCAGGCCCGTGGCAAGTGATTCACGTTTATGTCGGTCACAATGTCCCGGGGTCACGTGATCCCCTTTTGCGACCTCCTGACACGGGGAAGCCAGAGTCGCTTAACAACCGTGTTCCTAACCTAAGGCGAGGACTGCCTGCTTAGCAGCCGATGACTGGCGGGGTTGAGAAACACCGCCTTAAAGCATCTCGGCAGCTTTAGGAGGAGTGGACTCCAACTCCCAGGATTCCCAGCCAACATCCACACAACGTCAGGCTGCCGACAGCCTCAAAGCCTTTCTCTGTGGCGTTGAGTTTGCACAACTGTGGCCCTCCGACACGCTTCAGCCCCCACTTACACCTTCTGCTCTACGGAATTGAAACGCGTCTGAACATCTCTACAATTTCATTTTTAAAAAAACACACACACATTACAATTAAAAAAAAAACACATTTGCAAGTGTCTACGGTGTGCATTCGTGCATCTACAGGTATCAAGGGGGGGGGGTGGACTGCATAGTAGAAAGTGCTCAAGTTATTTGTGCCTATGTGGTGAGGCCCTCGGCCCAAACCAAATGGGCTCGGCCGGGGTAACCAGGGAGTGCGGTTGCTCTTTAAAAAAAGAGAAAAAGGAAAAATGCTGATTTCCTGCAACCTGGTTTGTTTTCGTAAGCCCTTTAAGCTAAGGTTCTTGCCTTTCCTGAGCAAATTAAGAGAGGATGGGGGAGGGGGGGAGATGATATACAGATACGAGGCTTGGCTCTTTGTCAGAAAAGCCTATTTTTTCCTGCATGCTGGTGCATTTCAGAAACCTGTACAGAAGCTTGGTTAAGACATCTCAAAAGGAGATGCAAATCAATTTGTTTAAAAAAAGAGATGCATTTTGTTTTGGAAAAAAAAGCTGCCCGTCTTTTCGAATTGAGGGTTGGAAGCATAAGACCAAGAAGAGATTTTTTTAAAAAAACAAACAAATAAAAGTAAATTCTGTGACTGTTTTCTACTTCCCTTTGTTCAATTGTTTATAAGCTTTTCCTTTATTTCCAAAGGGAATTTTTTTTTTTACTGATTCCTTTGCCCTTTTCCCTGAATGGGGCTGCAATCCTGAACAAAGCGAATTCCATTTTGACGACTTTTGGGGCATCAAAAGTAACTCACTCCATCCACTCCACTCCTTGAGGCATAAAAAGCCAGAGTGAAGCCAAAAAGCTGCCGGGGTTTTTCCCCTCCTCCTTTTTGAGGTTTTCACCGCACAGCCTTAGCAATCAAGCATGCAAGGAAATTTTTTTTCCAGATTTTGCTATAGTCTGAGCGAAGGGGAAAATGGGACGCTGGGGGTCAGGAGTGGAGTTTGGCCTTGGCCAGGGCTTTGTTTGGCCTGCCTTCCAAGGGAAGAGTGCGAGTGTGTTGAAAAGCCCTTTAATGGTTCCTACTGTTAAGCAACAATTCTGACAACTCAACTATCTTCCAGAGATAGTTGCTTCTAATCTATTTTGTGCTTCGGTTTTAGTTCCTCTCCCAGGGAATATTTATAGATGCGTTAAATTTATACGCCACCGATCTGAGTGGTGCAATCTTGGGTTATCCAAGCTGTGGCTGCTCCATCACTGGAGGTTTTTAAGAAGAGACTGGACTGGGATGCTGTAAGGTCTCCTGCCTTGAGCAGGGGGCTGGACTAGAAGACCTCCAAGGTCCCTTCCAACTCTGTGATTCTGCATAGAGAGCAAACTGCAGCGGTCGTAAATGGGGGTGGGGGGAGCGATTAGCAGAGAATCAGGGTGGCCACCCTGTTGGACCGCCACTGCTCCCCCCCCCCCCAATCACCGTAAGACCTACTGCAGTGAAAGAAGGCAAACGTGGCCCCTGGGAGGTAAAGAAGGGACCTGCCTCATCGCTTTGCATATGTTCTGCCAGTGTTTTTATTCAAGCCTCCTCGAGGGGTGGGGATTTTGCTCCCCACCGTGGGCGACCGCAGCTTTGTTCCCAGGGGCCCCGACCGGTTCAGGACGTTTCCGCCAGCCCGGCCTGCAAATTAAAAGAAAACGGGAAAAAAAGAGTGTATGTGTGAGTTTAGCTCCGCTTTTGAGGAAGAGATGGGAAGGGGAGAGGGGCTGCTGTTTCCAACTTTCAGGGTCTGCAACCAGTGGTGTGTGTGTGTAGCTGAAATTACAGGCAGTCCTTGCTTACGACCTCAACTGGGACAGGAAAGCAGTCTGGCTGGATTCCACAATCTTTTGGTTGTTAAGCGAATCGTGTGGTTATTATTAATCATAATTAATTTCGAGGCTCTCCCATCTCTCTGATACAGGAACTCTGGGCAAGCTTGCACTATAAGACATGGATTCCCAGCCGGAAGTGCCAGCTGTGTGCGTTTTGCAGCCCTGATTTCTGGGGAGGAACAAGGGCACCCCAGTTTATGAAGGAGTGGGATGGGGGGGGGAAACACGAGAGGGGTCTTTACCGGTGACAGCCTGCGTTGGCAGGCTCTTGTTCAGGGAATGCGTGCGCCTCGGATTCATGCGGCAGCCGTCTTTGCCCATCAGGTGCACCTTCCAGGCCTGCGGGGGGTGGGGGTGGGGGTGGAGGAAGAGTGGGTGGGGTGGGGGAGAGGTGGGGGAGAGAGAGGATGAAAGAAAGGTTCAGAGGTTCTACAGCGACGATGAAAAGAGAGAGGAGGAGCAACGGATGATGGGCTCACAACCCCCCAGTGCCGGTTGCCAAGCCCCTGAATTTTGATCAATTGAGAAATATAAGCAAGGAAGAAATATAAAAAGAAGTAGAGAGTGGAAATATAGAGAATTGTAGCTCTGCCCGTGTGCTGGATTGTCCCCACACTACCTTCCCCTCTTAAAGCAAGTCAGGCATTGTCCTTGGTCGCCCAGGACAAGAAGAGGACCCTTCCCCTGTTCCCCCCCACCCCCTTAATTTGAACATCAACACCCTCCGCTTAATGCCCACGGCTCTCACCTCCTCGCCCGGTGTAAAATTGTCGTGGCATAACGGGCAACGGTTGGCCACTTTCTCAGGCTTGGCAGCTGGAGAGAGGAGAGAGGGAGAACGTCAACCGGGGAGGGTCCCGGATGCAAAAGGATGTCGCGTACGGGCATAAACGAAGGACTTACGGTTGCAAGATCTGCTCTTGACATGCCGGGGCAGCTCGTCCTTCGGCAGGGCCTCGCAACAACAAGAACACTTGGCAAAGTTGTCCTTTTTCTCACACTCCGTCAGCAAGTGCTCGGTCAGGCTGGCGATTTCCACCACCTGCCCAGGAGGGAAGAGAAGGCAGCCTCGGCTTGAGAGGATGGCAAACTGTCTCTCTCTGTCTGTGTGTGTCTTCCCAGGCTGGCAGGAAAACCCCTCTGTTCCCCCCAAAAGGAGCCAGGCCTGCCTTCCCAACTGTTTGGGGCCAGGTCTCCGTTAGCCTTCACTGACCGGACTTCCTTCTCCCCAAATTCCTAGACCGGTTTGCAAATAGGTTTGGTATTTTGTTTTGCAAAATGAGTAAGGCAGACTAACAGATCCGTGGGAGGGCATCCCTCCCTCCCTCCAGAAGTTGTGGGTTCTCCATCATTGGAGGTTTTGAAGAAGAGACTGAACAGCCACTTGACTGGGATGGTTTAGGTTCCTCTGCTCGAGCACGGGGTTGGACTAGAAGACCTCCAAGGTTCCTTCCAACTCTGATTCTGTTATAAGGCACTGAAGAGGAGGGCGTAAAGAATGGCCTTAAAATCACAGGGCCGGAAGGGACCTTGGAGGTCTTCTACTCCAACCCCCTGTCCGAGAAGGAGACCTTACAGGTAGCCCTCGACTTATGGCCACAATCGAGCCCAAAATTTCCACTGCTAAGCGAGAGCAGTTGTTAGCTGAGTTTTGCCTCATTTTGCGGCCTTTCTTGCCACAGTTCCTAAGTGAATCCCTGCAGTCGTTAAGTTAGTAACACGGTTGTTAAGCGAATCCAGCTTCTCCATTGACTTTGCTTGCCTGCAAAAGGGGATCACGTGACCCTGGGACACTGCGACCGTCATAACTATGAGTCAGTTGCCAAGCGTCTTAATTTGGATCGCGTGACCAAGGGGAGGCTGCTGAAAATCTGTAGGCCACCCTGGACTTTCCAATCTCTTCCTGGAACCTCCAGAGACGGAGCACCCCCAACTCCAGGAGGGAAGCCGCTCAGGGAAGGAGAGAAGGCTCACCTGTTTGCAGAAGTCACACCTGGTCAGCATGGGGCAGTGCTTCCAGTAATGGAGGTCCAGCCCTTCCTCGGTGAAGGAGTCGTCCCTTTCCCCACAAAAGATGCACAGGCTGACGTGGAGGGAGAATAGGGGGAAAAAACCACAAATTCAGCCACGGGAGCTGCATCCTCTGAACCCCTCTTGAATTCTGTTAACTCTTACCTAGTGTCAGTTTAGTGCTGTATGTGCAGAAGCAATAAAGTAGCTTAACTGGAGATTAATGTGTGGTCCTAATTCTTTATGCCTGACAAGGAGGGAGGGAGGGAGGATGGAAGGAAGGAAAGAGAAAGGGGGAAGGAGGGAAAGAAGGAAGGAGAAAGGGGGAAGGAGGGAAAAATGAAGGAAAGGAAAGAAGGAGAAAGGGAAGGAGGGAGGGAGGGAGGGAAGGAAGGAAGGGAGGGAGGAAGGAAGGAACCACCAGCTACTTACTTGTCCAGGTAGTTCGTGACAGACGAATGGTCATCGAGAGTATCTGCCGGGACGGGCTGGGCAGCCTTCTTGGACGTTTCAGCTTGGAAGAGAAGGAGAAGAGAGAGAAGGGTTCTGTAAGCATCGACCACTTGCCAAGTACCCGAATTTAGTCACAGCAAACACTCCTCAGATGCTTTACAAAAGCATTCAAAAAAAAAAAAAAAAAAAAAAAAAAAGCAGTACCTTGATTTTTTGATTTCTGGAAATCGCGGTCTTTTTCCTAAAGAGAAATTAAGGAAGTCAGAAGAAACAGAAACTCTTTGGCTCTTTGTGGAAAGCCAAGTTTACTTAACAAGACCAAAAAAAAAAAAAAAAAAAAAAAAGTGTGTGTGTGTGTGTGTGTGTGTGTGTGTGTGTGTGTGTCTCATCGTGTACCCCCGAAACCTGCATGGCAGCTGACAATTTGGGGCTCCCCTGAGTAAGAGCAGGAGGCCGGAGCGGCCCTTCTCCGGCTGACAGCCCACAGATGTGCTGGAGGGCCACATCTGGTGAGACCCAGGCTGGCCAGCGGGACGATCTTTGGAACCCCTGGGATACCTTGTCGGCTTGGGCCTCTGCCTGCATCTCCTTTAGAGCCGCCACTTGGCCCTGTAAGGCTTTGATCTCGTCTTTCTTCTCCTTCTCCGCTTCCTCAGTGGCCGCCTTCTTCTGGGCCTGTGGAGACAACCAGCTGACAGCCATGGAGCATCACTCCTCCTCCTCCTCCCTGCAACCCCCACTTCCTTCTAGCCCTGATGATGTCACCTAGCTGGGTCACGAAACGCCTATAGGAAAGCCACCAAGCTCAGAGAATACCAAGGACCCCACTGCCTCTTCCTCTTCCTCCACTCCCTTTCTAGCAAACTTGGGCTGGGTGAAGCTAACTCAGGACACGCCCACTGCGTGAGCCACCCACTTGGATTCCTAAGAGCCGGGCCAGGGCTTCTCACCCCTTAAAAAGGGCAAAATCCTTAGGAAGGCTCCTCCCTTACTTTCAGCTCGGCCTCGGTGAGTCGCCCGTCGATTTTAGCGAAGCCATCGAACAAGGTCTTGTACAGCACGTTCTTGCGGGTGTTGGCGTCGTCAGGGGGGAGATAATCCAGGATGTTGTCTCGGTGCTGCCGATACATGTCCAAGATGATCCGGAGAGCTGTTTCCCGCACCTCGAAAACGCGGTGCTCCAGAGCTCCTGTCGCAAACTGAGAGGGAAAAGCTTTCCGATCAGGTTCAAATGTGAGCATCTAAGCATAATCATTTAGGATCTGGAGCGACAAGAAAAAAAGATGGCCGGGGGCACCTCAAGATACGCCACAGTGATCTGGTAATCCAAAGTTTCTCAATCGTGGCAACTTGAAGATGTGTGGGTTTCAACACCCAACTCTAATGCATTTCTTTTGATGCGTAATCCCCATTGTGGCTGGATTACTCTCTTATAGTCCCTTTCTCTGCAATCCCTCCTCTCCAGGGGATGGGAGAAAAAAAAATGACTATGTTGGCTGGCTGGCTGGCTGGGGAATTCTGGGAGTCGAAGCCCACACATCTTCAAGCTGCCAAGGTGGAGGAACACCGGTTGTTAAGTGTCCAAAGAGAGAGAGATTTGGTGATGGGATAGAAAGAATGAAAATAGAAAGGCCCGTGTTACATTTTACAAGAAAAGTCCTGTTATCTGGCTCAAATCTCGGAATAAACTGTAGGAGGCTATAGGGACCCAGAGTCCTTACTCGCATGACGTTATCAACGGTGAAGCCGGAGTTCTCGGTGCCCAGGTGTTTCAGCAAGCGTTCCACCAACTCCACCTGGCTCATGGCGAGGTGCGTGGGGCAGTTGGACCTCAGGGGCTGCACCAGGTGGGTAGGGATGATCTGCAGAGGCTTCACTTCGTTGCAAAGGGCCATCTCCTGCAAAAAAGCAGGATGGGTTACTGGTCGGTTGGGGGGAGGGGGGCAGCCAGGTTTTCCTGAACTACGAGGCTCGATTGTCAGCATAAAAAGATTTATTTAGGATGTATAGGTAGTCCTCGACTTACAACCATTTGTTTAGTGACCGTTCAAAGGACTTCTTTATTTATTATACACAAGGCGACTCTAGGTGTCTTACAACATTCAAATGAAATCATAAATGTATGAAACAGCATTGAAATTAATTTCATTTTTCATTTAAAAAAAAATTATTCAGAAGGTCCAAATACAAAATCCAACAGAAAAAAAAAATTAGCAGAGAGAGAGAGAGAAAACCAAACTAGACAAGAATGTTAAAAAGAAAAATGGTGAATTTTTAAACCCCATTTGGAATCACCATAAAGGACCAAGCCTCTAGCTACCTTGGCAGATGGAACGTCAGCTCACAGACTGCAGAATCGTCATCCAACATAGTTTCCCTGCAGGCAGACTGACCTGGATGAAGTTGGCAGTGGCCATCCGGAGGCGGGCCGAGGAGTCCCCTGTGCGGGAGAGGAGGTTGGGAAAGCTCCGTTCCACGCAGAAGATGGTCTCCTGCTTGCCCAGTTTATGCTTGGGGATGTACTGCGTGATGCTCATTTTCAGGAGCTTCAAGGAGGCATGGAAGACCTGAAACAAAGGAAGCAGCAACACACAACCATCCAGGTGAGTCAACTTCAGGTTTTTAAGGCACCTCAAGTACCTGCTTTTCTTTTTAGTGTCAGCTGGAAGCAGGGCGCAGGTGTTGTGATCCGACAGAGGCTTGCGGAGCTGGCAGTGGAGTCGGACAGTGAGGAGGCTGGGAAGGAAGTCTGGGGAAGGCTTGGACGAGGGCTCTGCGTCGGAGGCAGAGAGGGGGCCAGGGCCGTCTGGGAGTGATGTGCTGACTCCGGAGCCTCCAGAGTCTGACGTCAGCGAAGCAGAGGAACAGAGGGAGCCTGTTCCCAGTGCACAAATGCGCAGAGCTGCCAGAAGGCAAGAACAGTTAAGACAAAAGGGGCGACTCGGGAGTAAGGCTTGGAGATGATTGGCCCCTCCCATAAGACATAAAGGAGGAGCAAAGGGACATGAGCTTTTGCAGGAAGCAACTTTGTTCTTTCTGGTCAGTTTGAACTCTGAAGCTCCGTTTTGACTTTGTGCTCTGTTTGGCCGTGCAAAGCTAATTGCCATTTAGGTCTTTGGCAGTGTTTTTAAGGGAGATAAAGGTGGGTGTTTATCAGCCTTATCCCAAAAGTCGGTGGCAGGCTTCTGTCGGACTATTCACAAATTGCCTGGGACTCATTACGAGCTGTGAATGAACATAATTCGCAGCCGTTGAAATAAAAAGAAGGTTTTTGGGATTAAGCGTGTGATTGTTACTGTCTCAGGAAGCCTTGGTCAGAACAGAAGGAGGCCAGGGGATGGGGCAGAGCTTTGGGGAGCCAGGGCGGTGGGATAAACAGGTGACCCTCCCTCTCTACCTTCCAGTTTTCACCTTGACTCACCGAAGAGACGATATCTTTGATGGCCCTCACGACGAGAAAGATGGCCCCCCGGAGCATGTTCTTGAGCTCCTCTTTCGGCATGCTGGCGGGAGCCTCCGTCATTTTCTTGTAGATGGCCAGCAATGAGTCCTCGCGATACGACCAGGTTTTGGAATAGGCACCGGCCACCTGGGGAAAGCAAGGCAGGCAGGCAGGAAGGAAGGTGAGGGACGTGGCTGGAGAGCAGCAACTCCACCAAAGTTGATAGCTGGCCGAGAATCTCATGGGGGTAAGTTCCTTCCCTCACTTCTATAGGTAGTCCTCAACTTACGACCATTCGTTCAATGACTGTTCAGAGTTACAAGGGCCCTGAAACTGTGAGTTAGGACCGCACTGCACACTTACAACTGCTGCAGCCTCCCCAGGGTCGCGTGATTGGAATTCGGACCCTTGGCAACTGGTTCAGGATGGACGCAGCGTCCCCAGAATCATGTGATCCCCTCCTCTCCCTGCTCTTGTGCATGGCTCCCTGCCATCTTCTCTTGAAATTTGTCCCCCGATTGGCTCCTAGGGGTGCCCCTGGGTCATCCTGTCCAGTTTCTCTCCCTCTCATCCGAAAGTCGGGGAGCTCAAGAGGCCCCTTGGTCCTGACCAGAGGTGGGTTTCAGCAGGTTCTGACCAGTTCTGGAGAACCGGTAGCGGAAATTTTGAGTAGTTCGGAGAACCAGTAAATACCACCTCTGACTGGCCCCACCCCCATCCATTCTCTGCCTCCTGAGTCCCAGCTGATCGGGAGGAAATGGGGATTTTGCAGTATCCTTCCCCTGCCACGCCCAAGCCACGCCCACCAAGTCACACCCACAGAACTGGTAGTAAAAAAATTTGAAACCCACCACTGGCCCTGCCCCCCCTCTTTACCAGAGTTTCCCCAAAGACGTCTATGGAGGCGCTGGCCTCCCGCAGGGCCTTCTCCGTCAGAGGCTCCGGATCGCCAACTACCCCGCTCCTGGGCGTGTCTCCGGGCTCTTCCTCATTCATCTCGGGCTCCAGCAAGGAGAAACCTTCCTCCTGCTGCTTGCGGATGGCCGGGAGGGGCCGCTCGTCGTAAGGTAAGAACTCGACCTGGAAGGGAAGGGCCATGCGGGCTCAACGGTGGGTGGCCGGATGACGTCCCTCCTCGGTTCGATGCCCTCCAGGGTGTGGCTCCCAGAATCCCCCCATCAGCACTCTCGAGGAAGCCAAGGGGGAAGTGATCTTTTACACAGAGCAAGAATGGGAGGGAAGGTTTGTGTCGAGGGCCGGAGATGTGAAGGGCAGGAGATATTTGTGGAAAAAGTCCTCCCACAAGAACTCGGTAAGGAAAGGAAGGAATGAAGGATAAAGAGAGGAAAAAGAGAGAAGAGGGAAGAAAGGAAGGAGAAAAAGAGAAAGGAAGAAGGAAAAGAGCAGAAGAAAAAAGGAAAGAGAAAGAAGAAAGAAGGAAGGAGAGACTAGAAAGAAGGAGGGCAGGAAGGAAGGAAATATTCAAGAAAAATCAGACCTTCCATTTTTTTTATTAAAATCTATAATTTATTATAAATTATATAATTTAATTTTATTAAAATCTATAATTTATTAAAATCTATAATTTATCTGCTCAGCCCCAAGTCTTGGGACTTGGGTCTCTTCTACAGAATGGAAGTCCAGCCTTGTTCTTGTCCTTACCTCCTCCCCACCACCCAACCTTCTTGATTGGAGAAAAGGGGACAAAAGAAGCAGGAAAGAGTCGACCCAAACTTACATTGATCTTGGGGAAAGCTTCTGCAGCAATGGGAGCTGCCTGGGCCAGCGGGGGAGAGAAGACCCGAGGGGGGGCCGGCTCAGGTGAGGGGACTTCAGGGGGCTTCTCGAGGGGCAACGAGGCAGGACTCTCTGGCTCGGCTTTCTCCCGCCAGGGAGACGGCAGGGGCTTCTTCTGCTGGAGGGTCGTGGTGGGCTGAGCCACGGGGTCGAGTGGCAAGTCAGGTAGTCGCCGGATCTGAGTGAATGAGAGAAATTCATCCAACCATTCATTCATTCGTTCCTTCTGCTTTTCAGAAAACCCAAGGAAGAGACAAGCTGAATGCAAAGTCTCTGATGGTTTATTTCTCTCTAGAGAATTGCAGAGAAAGGGATTAGAAGAGAGTAAGCGAACTATAATGGGGATACAGACCAAAAGGAATGCATTAGAATTGGGGGTTGAAGTCCACACATCTTCACATTGCCAAGGTTGAGAAACTCTGGTTACCACATTACTGTGGCATATAGTGGGGCCCCAGTGCATATCTCCCTGTCACCTAAATTATTCTAATAGGTTCTGGGAGTTGAAGTCCACACATCTTCAAGTGGCCAAACTTTATCTAAAGTAACCATGGATCATCAAAATCCTATAAATCCCAACTCCTGATCAGTCTTGAGAGAGAACAGTTTTTAATGGGGGTGGGTTTTTTTTAAGTGGGTGGGGATTCCCCAGGATCCCAAACAGCTGTCTTCCAGAGGTGCCTAGGGATTCCTTCCTGAGGATGCCCCACTTACGGCGAGCTCTGGGTCCAAGAGATTATGAAGCTCCAACTGCTGATAGACCTTGAGACGATAGTCCTCCATCTGCTGCTTTTTCTGCTTGGCCAAGTCGTAGTCCTCCCTCTTGACGGCGCACCGTTTCTCCACCTCGTAGCGTCCCAGCCGCTCCCCGACCTGAAATATGAGCCCGGCGTGGGGGCAGTCGGTCACAATAGAGAAAACTTCTAAAACACAGAGTGAATGGGTGCCTGAATGTCCGATGGATAATTAAATGAATGAATGAATTGGGCATCGCTTCTTTGGCCTTTCATCAAGTCTACATTCAAAGCCATGAGAAACTAAACCACGACTGATTTAAAAAATCGGGTTACCCTAATCCAACAAGCAGAGCGTTTGATATTCAACACCCAGAAGGGAAAAAAAGCCTTCACGCATTTCGGATGTTGAAGAGAACGAGAAAGGAAGGACCTCAAGGCAGCCGAGTCCCTTTCCATGTCTCCCACCAGGACCCTTCCCCTCCCCGCTTGGCCGCCACTACCTTCTGCAGATCTGCGATGGCCTGCTTGAGCTTCTTGGCGTGATCGTAGTGTTCCAGGTGCACCGCTTCGTGCTTCTTCTCGTCCAACTTGCGAATGATCTGGGCCACTTCCGGATCCTGGTACATGTCAAAAGCCAGATCGTCCAGCGGAGAAATGGCGTCGGCCTTCCTGGAATGAAGGGAAGAATGGCAGCTTGGGACGGTGCCACGTGCCCACGGTGGGCAGACGGGTGTGGGTAGGGAGGGAAGGAAAATGGGCATGGAGAGGCTTCCCCGTTAGGCCTTCCTCACCCAGGGTAGCTCCCCTCAAGGGCCGAGTCATCCGAATTGCTCCCTAGGTAATGGTCGATCAGCTTCTCCTTGGCAGACTAGATAACAAAACCACAGCAGAGAGAAATTTTGACTAGAATGGGCACAGTGTGGGCGAATGACAGCAACACTGAAATACAGGTAGTCCTCGACTTACAACAGTTCGTTTACTGACCCTTTGAAGTTACGACGACACTGAAAAAAGTGATTTATGATCATTTTCACACTTACGACCGTGGCGGCGTCCCCAGGGTCACATGATCAACATTCAGACATTTGGCAACTGACTCATATTTATGACGGTCGCAGCGCCCGTGTGTGTGTGTGTGTGTGTGTGTGTGTGTCACATGATCTCCTTTTGCGACCTTCTGACCAACGAAGTCAATGGGGAAGCCAGATTCACTTAACGACGGTTTGCTAACTTAACAACTGCGGTGATTCACTTAACAAGAAAGGTCGAAAAATGGGGCTTGAGAGCTATCTCGCTTAGCAGCAGAAATTTTGGGCTCAACTGTGGTCGTAAGTTGAGGACTACCTATATACAAGTACACAGGTGGTCCTTGAGTTATGGCCTCTATATCTGTACACCTGTATCAAGGACTACCTGTACACTGGTACGTCTTGAGTTACGACTGTAGTGAGTCTGCCTTTCACAGTGGTAACTTATGACGGTTGCAAATCTTTGTTTAATGGGGAGTAAACAGGAAAGGGATTCTTTGCCTTTTGCTTTCCCTCCCTCAAAATTCCCCAGACGCACCTGGCTGTTTTCATGGCTCAGATCTGCAGGTTCCCCAATGATGTTTATTGCCACGAGAGCAACCTGGAGAAACAAGAGGTAGAAAAAGGGAGCTGAGGTTCAAAGGCCTTTCGACATCTTTCCTTTTGTTTCAAGAAAACAAGAGAAGAATCCAACGGGCAACAGAAACAGGGTCAACTAACTACTTCCCAATCACTCCGTTTTTAACTATCTGCGTAGAAAAGTCAACCTTTACATTCTATATTAATTATTTTTATTAATAAGAAACTTAATAATTTCTATTTTTTTCCAGGCAAGGTTGTGGACCCTATAAACAGGATCTCTTTGGCCATTCAAAGTCAGAATATTACCATCAACTTTGATGATTTTTATACTGTCTTCCCTTCAGTTAGTGCTTCCAAACACACTGGATAACTATTGCCATGAACGAATAGAACAGAATAGAATTTTTTATTGGCCAAGAATAATTGATTGGACACACAAGGAATTTGTCTTGGTGCATACGCTCTCGGAGTACATAATAGAAAAGATACATTCGTCAAGAATCATAAGGTACAACACTTAATGATAGTCATAGGGAACAAATAAGCAATCAAATCATATTAGGAAACAGTCAATATAATATGAGTCTTTTGCCATGATAGCAATGTGTCTGGATTAGTGTTTCACAACCTGGACAACTTTGAGAAATGTGGACTTTAACTCCCAATTCCCTGGCACCAATGCATTCTTTCTGGTGTGTATCCCCAGTGTCCTCTTTTATAATCCCTTTCACTGCAATCTCTCTGCTCTGGCAGGCAGGAGATGGACAAGCATGGCTGGCTGGGGAATTCTGGGAGTTGAAGTCCACACATCTCAAAGTTGCCAAGGTTTGGAAACACTGATCTAGAGAGACCCAGTTTTTACCTGGCTGTACAGGTTGTACCGATTGGCGTAGTTTTTGTGGAAAGTCAACTTTAGATATTGGCCAACCGCATCCACGTAGACCGATTTCAATTCCCGGGCCCTGTAGCCAGTCTTTTCATTATCGGAAAGAGAGACATAACTGTAGAAGAGGGGAAAAAAAGAGATTTAATGCAGATTATATTTGACAAGTATTATGAACCCTGTGATGCTGATGGACGCTCAATATTTTATGTTCTAAGAAAAGGATGCCTGGGATGAATTAGTGAGCTGCCAATAGGTTTGTATGCGTGTGCTGGATGGGCCTCCGTCTTTTTCAGCCACACCCCAAATTTCAAATTATTGGCTTGAAATCCTAAGCTATCCACAAATTCTCTCAAATTCCTAAGGAAAGGAGAATAAGCAAAGGGTCAGCCAGCATTCACAAACAAGTCTTTTAGGAACTGTGGCTGCTTATCTGGAATTGTGCCTTGCTTTTACAGTCGGTCTGATCCGGAATCAGCCAAGGGGCTGGGCAAATCCCATGTGCCCACTGACAACCCACTTCTGCTGGGTGACCCTCTGAGGGACTCAGGCAGGAAAACCGACACACGTCAGGGAAGAGAAAGCTCACCCCAATCTTTGGAATTGCTCTGTTTTATAGGGCGCAAAATAATCGGGCAAGTTTTCGCTGATGTAGAACTCAATTTTGCTGGAGATCATATATTGGTGAGCCAGGAGCTGCAGCTTTCGAATTCTGCACCTTTCCACCATCTGGAGGACTATTTCTTGGGGATACTGGCAGAGTCTGAAAATAAAGAAAAAGGAAGGTCTTTGATTTCTCATGCCAAGGTTGAAATGGAGGGAATATTTTATTACACTTAGTGATCGGGGGAAGGAAGGAAGGAAGGAAGGAAGGAAGGAAGGAAGGAAGGAAGGAAAAGAGAGAAAAGGGAGAGAAGAAAGGAGAGAGAAGGAAGGAGAAAGGGAGAGAAGGAAAAAAAGCAAGGAAAATAAAATGTCAGAAACCCCCACATCTCTATAAACCTAAACTATCTGAATATACCTAATTCAATGTGGATAAATTTAACACTACATAAAATACTGTAGCCATAGGACTCTAAAAACCTAGAAAGCTAAACGTAAATGCATGAAATTTATGATTTATGAGGAAACTTTCTTGGCTGACTGCTTTACAATCCTGGGCTTGAATTATGACCTTTTTAAAATTCTGATCTCCTAATAGAGGGGATGAAAGACACGCTACTCAGTTTTTAAAAAGTTCTCTGACTGAGAAATTGTAATTTTTTCTAGTTGCTTTATTGTCCATTTTTTTGAGGGGGGGGAGAACCTTTTTTTGAACTGTGGAAAGCAGAGGGGCTGTATATAAATTTATTTAGTTCAATTTATTTAAATCAAAGAAACACATGAAATATCTAGAATTTCTTAGGGCCTGACCTTGGTGACCTCCATCCGTTGACCGTTGGCGCGTGAACCATCAGTTCCTTGGCACTGAAGCCGTCCTCATGTCCAGATGAATTTATAACTATAAACCCAATCTTGTGTGGCATCCTGCCCTCTTGTGCTAACTGGGAAGAAAGAGCAGACAGCTTTTTACCAAAGGAGAGGTTTCTCACCATCAAAGATCATGGCGTTTTAACTTTGCGCTCTGAACGCAAGCCACTTTGAAAGTTAGTCAAAGGTCCATCTCAAAACATTCGCATTTGCTGTCTTTTGTTTATTGATTTTATTCAATCTGTTTATACAACTGCCCAACTCAATTAGCAGCTGTGGGAAACAAGCCACGATAAGTAAAAATAAAAGCAAACAGAAGACAGGGCCCTTCACACATTTGGAGCCTCGGACCTGGGCACACGTATCTGCATTTCTTATATTTGCACCCAATGAATTTGCATATTATTGTGAGTCACCCAGAGGTGCTTTGAAAATATAAATTATTGGCGTGTTTTGCATGTATTGGGTCTGCATGCACATGTGTTTTGCATGAACTGGATTGGCTTGTTTTGCATGTAGCGTTTGCACACACGTTTTTTGCATGTATTGGATTGGCATGTTTTATTTATTTGAACGGCGTGGTGGCCTAGTGAAGACTCCCACCTCCCACTCGTGAAGGCTGAGACTTAGGCGGCAGCAGATGTTTCTCTCTCTGGGCACAAAGAGAAAATACCTGCTGCCAACTATCTGCTGTAGGCATCAGGAAGGGCATCTGGCCAGTGAACGCTCAGCTCCATTCAGCTGCTCTAAGTCTGCCCTGAATTATAACTACAAGGTAGTAAAAAAAGGGGGGAAAATATTTGTTTGATTTCCGTAGCTGTCCCTCTCAAAAAGTGACTCTGGGGTAGCTACAGAAATTGAACAAATTGTGCTTGTACAGTGTTAGCCTGCACAAACGTCTTGCATGCGTTGGGATGGCATGCTTTGCATGTACTGGGCTTGCCTCCACGTGTGTTTTGCATGCCCTGGAATGGCATGGCTTTTGCATGTGCTGTGTTTGCATGCCCATGCTTTGCATAGGTTGGATTGGCATGTTTTGCATGCATTAAATTGGCATGTTTTGCATGTTCTGGGCTTGCATGTAGGTCGTCCCCCTTCCCCACCCCCACAGCCCACCTGGAGCCGATCCGTCCGTCGTGGCAGGCGGGGGCGGCCTCTTCTGCTCGCGCGTCCACCACCACCATGAAGACGACTGCGGGGAGGGGGGCACAGATCACCTTGACTGGCTCCTCTCGGGTCCGCCTTTGCTTCCCTCCCCCATCCCGGTTAAGAAGAGCCATAAATCCCAATGTTAGTAACGCAGCCCCCCCCTCGCTGTATTAGCCCCCCCTCCCCGCTGCCTCCATCTAGTCGCGGGCAGTTCCTCCGGCCCCCGCACTCGGGAGAGGCCCCGCCCCTTTCCCCCCTCCCCAAGGGAACCCCTCTCCAGCCCCCACGGTTGGGGAGAGAAGCCTAAGAGAAGGGGAGCCCCTTCCGCCCCTCTCGCCCCCCTCGCCTCCTACTTTATTCCGGCTCCATCACTAGGGCCTCTGTTCCCCTAGCAACCGCTGCGACGCGACTGCGCAGGCGCGAGCGCGGCGGCACAGTGGCGGCCGGCGGGGCGGGAGGGGAAGGACCGGCGAACGAGCGAATGGGACGCTCGCAGCGGGTCCTTCCGCGCGTGCGCCGTTGCGACCCGACCACGGATTCGCTACGCGGCGGGCCAATCAGGGCGCAGGAGCGGCCGGGCGCGGTTTCCGGCGCAATGGCGGCCAAGGCCTTCAAAGTGCGAGCGGGGCCCGGAGGGCGCAAATACGGGCTGGCGGCCAGGAGCCTCGCGGAGCTGCTGCGGAAGGCCTCCCTGCTGGAGGTGGGCGGGCGGAGAGGGTGGCCGAATGAGCGAGCGGCGCGTCTCTGTGGGAGTCTTAAGGGTTTTTCCCTTTGACGGGCTTTTCCGCTTCCCCACAGCCGCCCTTGGTCGAAGGCTGCCAGCTGGGCTGCTACGAGGACGGCGCCCAAGTTAGCGAGGAGGCCTTCCGTGCCCTGCCCGAGGACGCCGAGCTCATCCTGCTGCGCCCCGGGGAGGAATGGAAGGGATGTAAGTGGTGGGGACACACACAACATACACACAACATACACACTACACACAACATTCACACTACACACAACATACACAACATACATACAATACACACAACATACACACTACACACAACAGACACAACATACATACAATACACACAACATACAATACACACAACATACACACCCAACATATCCCCAAGCGTGTGTGCTTGCTTTGCTCGTGCATGCTCTTCTGTGCATGCTCAGAAGCATCCTGATGACATCGGAGCCTCCCACCGGTTTTACTACCGGTTCAATAGAACCGGTCTGAACCAGGGGCAACCCACCACTGATATATACGCGCGTGCGCGCGCACACACACACAGATTGCCATTAAAGCTAATCATCTGCCAGAATGGATAATCCTTGGTTTTCTCGTCTTTTTCTCCTGGCAGACGTCAGCGAGATCGAGCGCTTCCTGAGCGCTTTCTCCAGCTGTTCCTCTGGCGTGGTCCACGCAGCTCGGGGGCTCCTGTCAGGCGAGGAGGCTCCTAAGAGGTGCAAACTGCTGTCTGACCTGATTCAGAACCTCAACGAAAATATTTCTGCAGAAAGCAGAAAGGAAGACGAGATGTGGTTTGAAGGTCAGTTCTCAGCTTATGCCTTCGTGCATCTGCCTGGCGTTTGGTCTGTGGGTGAAAATGCTCAGGATGTCGAGAGTTTTGGGAAACGCAGCCTTAAGGACTAGAAACTTGACAATCTCACTTAGGTTTGGAATGTGGCTCCAAGAATCTTTTTGGGGAAAGCAGAGGACTGATGGCATTCATTTCCCACCATTCTTAGGGGTTGAATCTCGGTTTAAGACCAAGTCCAGTTATATGCGCCATAGTTGTGAGAGCAGAATCCGTGGATACATGAAAGAGGTAACGTGGCTTGTAAAACTCCCTACCCAGTCTTTATTTTGACCTTAGATTTTTGGAAACAAAGTCTGCCTTCACCATACCTACCATATTACTCAATGATTGTTTATGATGATTAGGCATTCAGCAAATGATTGATTAGCTCTTTCCTCGATGAGTGAACCAATTAGCACTTAACAGTCAAACGAGTTGCTTATTTTTGCATGATTACTTTGTGGCGAATTACTATCTCGTTTATTAAATCAAAAAAGAAAGGCTTAAAATTCGAAGTGAAGCAGTTTGATACACCCACTGCACTAAATATCTTTAACATTTGTAATTCTAACTTTCCATATTGTGCTCTTAATTATATGGAAATGGGTGTATTTTTTGCGGACTGCAACTCACAAAGGCTACCTGATAATATAGACACGAATCTTTTAAAGCTGCTTTGGGATTTTTTTTCTTTTATGTTATGGGCAAGGCAGCCTCCATCATTCCCTGCATTTTTGCCATCCTATTTCATAGTTTGGTTTGCTTTCACCATTCGTATTTGGGGTTTGAACTAGCATTTAATCTCTCAGGTTTCAGCTTGGTTTGTAAAAAAACACCATGAAGTTTGCTTTTGGGAGCGGACTGACAAGCTCAATTATCTTTAAATAATATTTTTAAATAAGATATTTAAAGCTTGCGTTTCTCCCTCCAAAGGTTGGGGCTTACATTTCTGCCGTCCCTCCCGCCCGCCAAATGAAATTCAGAGGGATCGCTGAAGCCATGCTGGAGAAACTGAAGTTGGAGAAATATAATGGTTTTTATTTTGACCGGAAGGAAGAGACCAAGGACCGCCTCTGCACACCGGAAGGCTGGTTCTCTTGCCAAGTAAGTTGTAAGAAAATCAAAGCAAACAGATAAAAGCAAAGGCATTAAGCATTTTTATTTTCTTTTTCGAGTGGCATTGACTGGTTCGATGCTTTCTGAAGTTGAACCTTTGGTCAGGCATTGCAGGGGAGAGGGAGGGTCTTTCAGGCTGCTGCCCCTGGGCACAGGGTTGCTCACGCTGGCTTTACAGAAAGGCAAACTCTTCCAACCTATAGCGACAATGCCAAAATAAAACCTACAGTTAGTTCTCAAATTACAACAATTCATTCAAATGGTCCTAAGTCCCTTTTCGAAGTGCCATCGGTACTTTGAATGGTCACTAAACGAATTGTTGTAAGTTGAGGACTCCCTGTATCCAGCTTTGTGTGCCCCTTGTCTACAGGGCCCTTTTGACACCGAAGACTGCTCCTGGAGACACTCCATCAACCCTTATGGGAACAAAGAGAGCCGGATTCTGTTCAGCACGTGGAACCTCGATCACATGTGAGTCCTGGAACACAAGCCCACCCCGTTCGTCCGGTCATTATATTTGGCCCCTCCTGGTGATGGATCAGTTGTGTGTAAATCAAAAATATTCCTTGAATTTTAAGCTCCCTGGATCCACCTACCCAGCTGGACAACTGGCTGTTGTGTGTAGAGTAGAGATGTGGAAGAATTTCAAAAGAAACATCAATATTATTTATTAAATGTAGATGCCACCTGTCAGCAATTCTGGACAGTTCATTAGTAGTCTTCCATTTATGACTGCTTGCTTAGCGGCAGTTTAAAGTTGCAACAGTCCCTGGACTTAACCATTGTTCGTTTAGTGACCCAAGTTACAACAGCACTGGAAAAAGTGATTTACGACTGTTTTTCACACTTACGACTGTTGCAGCATCATGATCAAAATCCACAGACCCCCTGTGATGACATCGCAGCCCCTCAGGGGGTCCGTGGACCACAGGTTGAGAACCACTGATTGAAAAAAACATGAAAATAAGTATGTAGCGAAGACTTAACTTAAAAAAAAAGGCTAGATTAACTCTAGAAGGGAAGTTGAATAGCTTTGCTTTGGCTTGGAAGGGACTCCATGTGCCAGCTCTGTCTACCTTAAAAGAGGCAATTAGTTGGACAGGAATCAGGAGGCTGAATGACTTCTTGTTGCTCTTCCATTCTTAAAACAACAGCAGCCGAGCCATTTCTGTAGCCTCATTAGTCGGAATTTTCCTGGCCTCATGCAGCACCGATTCGGCGCTAGTCCTCAAGATGTTACAAACAGCCCTGGATTAACATCAAGGATGTTGAAAATACGTAACCTTCCTTTCTGTTTCAGAATTGAGAAGAAACGGGAGGTCCTGCCCACCTTAGTCGAGGCTGTGAAAGGCTGCGACGGGAAGGAAATTGACTGGGAATATTTTTACCGGCTCATGTTCACCACAGACAATTTGAAACTGGTGCACATTGTGTGCCACAAGAAAACGGTCCACAACTTCGGCTGCGACCGAACAAAAATCTACCGTAAACGAAAGACAGGCCAGAAGAGCAGGCCTCTTTGCAGCCGCGCCTTGAGCCCCCGGGTTCAGTTGTCGAAAATGAAACAAAAAACCGACGGCAAACTTCCTAAAAATAAGATGACAAAAAAACCCCACCCCATAGCTAAGAAGGGATCTGCTTAATGGCTGTGCCGTTTATTTAACAACCGCAGCAAAGGTTATTGAATCAAGTTTGCCTGGCCAGGGAGCCATTTTTGTTATTTAAATGATTGCTTTTAACTCCATTCCATTTTTTAAAAAAAGATTAAAAATAAAAAACAAGATTTTTAAAAAATTACAGAAATTAATTGGTGAATATTGTTGCTAGTTTTTTCCACCTCTTCCATTCATTAAAGGCTGCAACTTGGTTAGCCACCTTTGGAAATGTCGGGAAATCCTCTGGCAAGCTGGAATTGTTTCACTGCAGGGTCTGATGGGTCATGTGAACCCAGAAAAACTAGGTTTGTTCAGTAACCAGGTTTAGTAAGTTACAGACGGTGCTGCGGGAGGAATCCTACCATGATTTAAGCAATAACTTCCTCTTATCATTCCAGCTGTGAAGAATATGGGCAGGAGGTGCTGACATGGTTTCATCCAGTTTTGGACTTGTTCCTGGATTTAAGTGTCTGCCAACTAGATTATATAAATAATAAATTTTACTTCGTCATTACTGATCTAAGCGCCCCAACTCTGCTTCAGGGGTGAAAGCAGTTCCTTTCGTTCATCGTGATTATTTAATTTTAGCAATAAAGCTTTAGTATTGTGGTGGTAATCTAAGGCAGCAGGCAGCAAAATCTTGTGAACATTTGTATCTTTAAAAAAAAAAAGGCCACTTCTTGAACTCTAAAATAGATCCTTTTATTCATAGTTAGGGGCAGATGTGCCCAAACTGGGAAGGCCCACACATCTGCCATTGGTTTTTTTTAACCCCTCCAACATCTCTGTTCACAGAAGACAATAAACTAGGTTTTAATGTGCAGTCCACAGCTTAGCCAGGTTTTACAAACTTCAAAACAGCTCTGAATGAACTCAGAATATGGTTAAAAAATGAGCTTTTAGATAAAGAGAAATGATACGCCTGGGGAAAGAAGCATACAGAATAACAGAGTTGGAAGGGACTTCAGAGGTCAGCTAATCCAACCCCCTGCTCAAGCAGGAGTCTTTATTCCATCCTGGTCAAATGGCTGTCCAATCTCTTTTTGAAGACCTCCAGTGATGGACTACCCACAACTTCTGGGAGCTTGGTTGTCGTTCCCTCAAGTCCAAGGCTTTGTCGTCATGGTCGTAGTGAGCACTGTGACCCATGGACTCCACCAGAAATGGGCACCTTGGTTTCCGAGTAGCCCAACGCCTATCACCATCACAAAGATGGTTCTTTCTGAAGAACACAAACTCTAGAAGATGCTACAACGGCAAGGAACATTTTTAGTCTTTACTGCATCTGGAAAAAGGACAATTCACCCAAGATTGGTTCTCGCTGGCCTTCAAACAACCTTCCGTGAGAATCCCTGGTCTTCAGGGAGATCTGCCAGCCTTCAGACAACCTCTTCTCCACTCTCCTCATCTTCCTCTTTGGCAATAAAATGCATCCTTCGGAACTCCCGTCTGCTGGTATTGGTCCGCGAGAAGGAGGCCGGTGGGAGGTCCTAGAAGAAAGAGACACCCCGGTTGATGGCCTTCAGGACCAACGTGGCAGTCTTTCATTTGTATGGATTTCGATCCCCCAAATTAAAGAGGACGAACCATTGAGTCCTTCAGTTGGCCAGCCATGTTTGCTCCAAAGAAACAAGGGCCTTCTTTTCCCTCTTACCCTCCCCCCCCCAACATTGTGGACTCCAACTCCCAGAATGCCCCAGCCAGCCTTGCATAAGGCCACCCTTACCTGCGTGAACGCCACGCTTCCGAAGAACCGGTCCATTGGCAGCGGCTGGTTACTGTCCTCATTCAAGAAAATACTGTTGTCTGGCTCGCCAGTTTGACCGGACGTCTCCTCCGGCTCCATCTGCAAAGAGGAGGACGCACCAGCCGTGCCGGTCTCTTCTCCTCCTTCCTCTTCCTCCACCTCCTGTGGCAGGTGGGTCTGGAAGACCTCAGACCTCCTGGGTTCCATGTTCTCCTCGGCTACATCTTGGGGGTCTTCTGAAGGCCCCTCCTCCTCGCTCTGCAGCCTCACCTCCAGGTCCAGGGCGGATGCTCCCAAGTGGGCTTCATCCGCCGGCCCCACCCGAGGTCCTGTCTTCGGCTTAGCCAGGCGCTTCCTTTCACATCTCGGCTTCTTTGAGGGACGCCTGGTGGTCCCGTTGCGCGAAGGAGCCTGCGGAAGGAGAAGGAGAAAGGAAGTCCGTCAAAGACCCTAGAAATAAGGAGAAATTTCCTTTCGGTGAGAACGGAGGTTGTCCCCAGAAGTTGTGGGTGATCCATCATTGGAGGTTTTCAAGGAGAGACTGGACAGCCACTTGGTCCAGAGTGGTATAGGCTCTCCTGCTTGACCAGAGGGCTGGACTGGAGGACCTTCGAGGTCCCTTCAAACTCTTTTATCATTCGGCATGCTATTAAATTGCTGGTGGGATGACTAGCAAATCAGAACTGGACTTAGAAGCCAATGGAGACCAGCCTGATGCCCTTCAGAGGTCCCCAAATGCAGGAAGGGGAAGCCTGCCTCGCTATTGCTCATGTAGATCAATAGGCATTTACATCAACATGAGCACATGTTCATTAGGCTACTAATTCATGCAATATTAGAAATCTTCAACTGCACCTATGCTGATGGATTTATTCGAGGTTAAGCTAATATTGATGTAAATATCTAGTCACATATGAAAAGGACTTTTTAGGGTTCTACTAATGTACACAGAAATACATCATAATAAATATGTATATTATTAATATTGATTTTATAGTATATTACTTATAATTTAAATTATAAATAGAATTATTGATTTATATTTTTAAATTATAGCGTGTGTGTACATAAACATGCCTAATAAGGATTTTAATATGTGTATAATATATACATATATATATATGTATACACACACATATGTTATATATATAAAATACAGTTACCCTAAGATATTCTTATGATTAACCATGCATTTACCAAAATATTAGCATATATTTGCATAAATTAACATACGACCCCCACCCCGCAGTTTCTGCACGCCTGATTTGCATAGATCCATATGCAAATCGCGGCTAGAGAGCCCCGCCCACTGCCTGCTCCACTGACCCGTCGGGCTCGCATGGAAGAAGCCGCAGGACCCCGACCACACCAAGCCCACCTGCTCCCCACCACCACTTCCGCCTTCCGCGGCGTCATCTTTCCGGTAAAATTGCCCAATTGAAATGCAGAACGGGGGAACACCCATTCTCTTCCGTCGTTGCCGGGCAACAGGACCTCCTTCTTTCCCGGCGGGATTTCATCCCCGCCTTGATACCGTCGCCATCTTTCTTTTGGGCACCGTTCACTGACAGTCCTTTCCAAGCCTAGTAGGAACTCCTTAGCTCTGAAGCTTTTTTCAGTTTTTTTTATTCCACTTAATCTCTTAATTGCCTAAGGATTAGGGTTAGTTAGGTCCTTCACCGCCTTCAGTGCCGTGTTTCCTAAGAAATTTAAACAATAGGCCAGGGTTGAGGTAGGAACGGCCATCTTTAGAGAGGGTAAAAGCCCACTTTTCCTCCAGGATGGAACGTAGATGTATGTAACATGTAGAAGAATATGCCTGCGTCGAGTTTACGAGTTCAAATGGCCCTTTTGAACTTTTTTTTTTTTTTTTTGCAAAATTGCAAAGAGAAAAATATTACAACCGCAACAGAGACATGGATTAAAAAGTAGTCCTCGATTTATGACCGTGATTGGGACTGGAATGCAAGTTGCTAGGCGATCTGGTCATTAAATGAATCACACCCAATTTTTCGACCCTTCTTCCCCCATGGACGTTAAGTGAATCCGCCTTCCCCGACCGATGTTGCTTATCAGAAATCAGCTGCGAACGGCGACACGGAGCACGGGATGCTGCAACTGTCATAAATGCGAGTCAATTGCCCAGCACTTGGATTGCAATCACGCAATACTGGGAGGGGACATTGCAATGGTCATAAGTGCAAGGACCGGTTGCAAGTCACCTTTTTTTTGCTAAACGGATGGTTGTGAACTGGGGACTTCCTTTGTGCAGAGAGGGCCTTCTCTGTGGGGGCACCCGCCCTCTGGAACGAGCTACCCCCAGGAATACGACTAATCCCGGACCTCCGGACCTTCCGTCGAGCTTTGAAGACCTTCCTATTCCAGCAAGCTGGGCTGGCTTGAAATTTTTAAAGGGTTTTAAGGGGTAATGGGTTTTAAATACTTCGGGAAGCCAATTGGATTTAATTCTGTTTTAAATTATTTTAAATTTTTGTATTGTATGTATTTTAATCTGGCTGTGCACCGCCCTGAGTCCTTCGGGAGAAGGGCGGTATACAAATTTAATAAATAATAATAATAATAATAATAATAATAATAATAATAATAATAATAATAATAATAATAATACGGCTCTAACCAGTCTACAAATTTGCTTTTTGGGTACAGTTCCACCCTACTGGGTTGTTGTAACCTCCTTCTAAGCCCCAACACCCCATTCGTGCAAAAACAAAAAACCCTGTGGTTGCCTTGGCAGACTTACGCTATTTTTCTGTTGAAGAAAGCAAAATCAATAAAAATGCTATTAGCAAGGATTTGTTTTGCCTTCCAAAACTCATTCTAGAAATTGCTCCATCCTTTTTTACAAGCGAAGGGGGGGAAAAAATTCCCTCTTTTTTTAAAAAAGCCCCTAAGGTATGAAGTCATTCTCTCCCTTGTGAAATGTTTATAATTGAGAGAT
The DNA here is from genome assembly GCF_059756535.1 of Pantherophis guttatus. Lineage (NCBI taxonomy): Eukaryota > Metazoa > Chordata > Lepidosauria > Squamata > Colubridae > Pantherophis > Pantherophis guttatus. The sequence goes on from NC_142077.1 coordinate 532,698, forward strand.
GCTCTTAAAAACCTGGAAGGGACAAAAAAATAAGAAATAAAAGGGAACAAACAATCTGCAATCTGGCCATTCATCAACTTGGATTTGGTTCAATCAAGAGCTGAAGGAGGAAAATGCGGCTCTTATTTCGCCGTGAAAATAAAACCAGAACACAGAAGATAGAATGGCCGGGCTGGAAGGGACCTCAGAGGCCTTCTAGTCCAACCCCTGCTCAAGCACGAGACCTGGCCTGGGCCATTCCGGACAAATGGCTGTCCAGTGTCTTCCGAGCCTTGAAGAGAAGTTACTGAAAGTGGAAAACTTTGAATTTGACTATTTTGAAATCTGCGCTTGCCAAGATGATGATGGGAAGAAGGAAGACTGTTGTATAACTTTTGACCAGCTGGGGGCAGCCATCGCCCAGAAATGAAATACCTTCCCTCCCTTCCCTCAAGGTCCTTTCCCCTAGTTTAACCTCCTTCATCCCTCCTTTGTCTCTCTCCATCTAGACAAGCCAGCATTTCATCTTGGCTAAAGAAAACCACCATGAGGAGAGGAGAACACTTAACAAGCACACAGAAACCTTTCTTTCTTTCTTTTTTTCTTTCTTTCTTTCTTTCTTTCTTTCTTTCTTTCTTTTTCTTTCTTTTTTTCTTTCTCTCTCTCTCTCTCTCTCTCCCTCCCTCCCTCCCTCCCTCCCTCCCTCCCTCCCTCCCTCCCTTCCTTCTTTCCTTCCTTCCTTCCCTCCCATCAAATTGCCTGGAAGATGCAGAATTGTTTGCATGTCTGAAAGGAAACAGTTTTCAGAGGAGGATCCAGCGCTTTGGTCCAGGCCCTGGACTTAGGCCTGTTTAGCTTTTCGGAAAGGCTGCTGGGTGTGGAGGGACTTTTCTGCTCCACTAACACCGAAAAAAGAGAGTTGAGAGGCTGTGATTTGGCTGTGTGACATCAGCCGAAGGGAAGAGTTGGAGGGCGTTTCTGCTCTTCGCCAAGTACGGGCAGCAGCAGCGGCAGCAGCCTCCGATTTGGAGAGGATGCTGGGTTTATGGGTGACCTCAAATAAACTCAGCCCCAGCCCCCCTCCCCCCCCGGGAGTGTGTGTGCGTCTGTGTGTGTTTGTGTGAGGGGGAGCTGCTCCCGAGAAAGCAGAGCAAAACTCAACAGGACAGGCTTAAAATGACTCAGCCCACCCCACCCTCCTCAGCTATAGCTCTCCTCTATTTCTCCCCCAGAAGAGAAGAGAGGGGCTGTCCCCATTTCTCTGGATGCCTTGTTTCCTCTTTCTTTTCTTTTTTTCTTTTGTTCTGTTTCTTTCCCTCCCTCCCTCCTTCCTCTCTCCCTCTCCCTCTTTTCTTTCCATTCCCCCTCCCTTTCTTCTCTCCCCATCCTTCCTTCTTTCCTTTCCCTCTCTTCCTCTCTTCCTCCTTTCACCTCCTCCCTCTTCCTCTTCCCCTCTCCAAGTAACCCAAGCGCCTTGATTTCCCTAACCTAATTCCACCCTCCCCTCCTTCTTCATTAGAGAGATGTCATAATACTCCTTGCGGGAGACACATCCCCCCCCCCTCCGTCCTCTTTCAGACAAATATAGCCCTTCGGCCAGCCCTTCCCTGCAGGAGCAGCTTCTCTTAGGAGCCATTAAAAAGGGGTTTTTAAAAAAAGGGGGGAGGACATCCCTTTTTGGCGACTGGACAATTAAGAAGAGACGCGGGAGGCGAGGTCTCCAGGAGGACTCTGGTGTGATAAAACCCCAATTTTTGGACCCTGCCTGGCAGGGAGGGGCTAATTTCCAAGGCTCTCCTTTCCCCCCCCCCCTTTAAAGCTTGGTAACCGCCAATTTGGGGGGCCTGGGGCAGTGCTTTGCAGAAGCAGCAGCAGCAGCAAACCCCTTTGCATTATTAACAGGCAATTTCTTTGGGGAGTTCGATGCTTCTCACACCCCACATGTTATGCATACAGCGCCCGGTCTTCAGTGCTGGGCAAGGCGCCTGTTTTACAGTCGCCTCATGAAAAATGAACAGGCCGAGCTGATTTTGGCAAGTGAAAATGACTTAACCCTGTTGTAAAAGCGCTGAATATTTGATGCCGGAGTTTATTAAATTTCTACAAGCATCAAGCTTGAACACAACGCCGTGGACAGATTTTCCCGAGCTGGAAAAAAAAGTGGAGGGATGGTAGATTCAGGTTTTACAGGCCGTCCTCGACTTACGACCACAATGGAGCCTAACATTCCTGTTGCTAAGTGAGACATGAGCTAAGTGAGACATGAGACATGAGCGGAGTGACTTTGGTAAACCACTTCGGATCGTTTTATGACCATTGCCACATCCTCAAAGATCACTTGACTCGTAGATATGACGGTCGCAGTGTCCCCAGGGTCACGCAATCCCCTTTTGTGACCTCCTGGCAAGCAAAGTCACTGGGGAAGCTGGATTCACTCAACAACCAGGTGATAACCATGATCAGAAAGGTCGCAAAATGGGGCAAAACTCACAACGGTCTTACTTAGCAACGTAAATTTTGGGCTCAGTTGTGGTCATAAGTCAAGGACTATCATCCATGCCGGTTGCCAGGCACCCCATTGTTGATCACACGACCACGTGGGGATGCTGCGATGGGTTATAAGTGCGAGGATCAGCTGTAAGTGTGAGGACCAGTTGTAAATCAATTTTTTTCAATGCTGCTATAACTTTGAACCATCATTAAAAGAATCGTCGTAAAATCAAGAGCCTTGATAGTACAGTGGTCTACACACCCTGTCATTAACACAGCTGCCTGCAATTTACTGCTGGTTCGAATCTCTCCAAGGCTCAAGGTTGACTCAGCCTTCCATCCTTTCTAAGGTAGGTGAAATGAGGACCCAGTTTGTGGGGGCAATAAGCTGACTTTGTATAAAAATATATATATATACAAAAGTATGAAGGCTATTGCTTAACGCACTGTAAGCCGCCCTGAGTCTCTGGAGAAGGGCGGCATATAAATCAAATTTAAAAAAAAAAAAAGGACTCCCTTTTATAACCTGGGATTAGGTTCACAACCAACCTTCTGCTAGTTTTTAATCACTTTGGGCAATTTTTCGGTGGGTACGGAGGGCGGGGGAAAGGCCGGCACCTGATGCCAACCTGCACCCACACTTTCGCCCTAATTTTCCCACAAAAGGACCTGCTGAAGCCAATTTGGAGGACGGCTCCGAATCCCCAATATAAAAATCACATTTGGCCAGTCCAGATGGCTGAGGTTATAAATTTTATTCTGTATTTATTTTATTTTTTCCCCCTCTAGGTTATATACCATCCCGTCCTCTCTGCTATTTGAAGTAATGGCTTCCTTCATCTTACTTCTCATAATATATAACGCCTCGTGTTGCTGCAATGGGATTGCCAAGCTCATTTGTCACACAGACCTTGCTCCCTCTGTGTGTGTGCGTGTGTCTCTCTCTGTGTGTGTTGTGCCTCTGTTGTTGTGCAGAGCCACCAAACCGCATTCAAACCTTTCTCTAATTGCAACCATAAAAACCTCACATTTGCAGCTCAGATCCCAGGTTTTCCTTCCGACGCGCAGATATTTTCATGGCAAATATCGGATGAAGGCAGGGAATGACTTGGGAAGGAAGGGAGCAGCCCCCCCCAGGCCCCCCATTAACTTAAAACAAATTGCTGCCATCGTGAAGGAGCGAGTTTTCCCCTCCGAGTCTGGGGTGGTGGGGAGAAAACCGGTGCCAGGCCTCTCGTCCAATTAAAATGGATGTGATCGATCTCGGGTGTCGGTGCTGGAGATGGTTGGAACCTAATGAATGGCTGTGTTTTCCTCTGCTGAAATTATTTTTGGGGGAAAAAAATGAAGAAAAGGCTTGCTTAAACGTTTGATGGCTTATTTCTCCATGGTGGGGAGGTTTTGGAGATCAAAACCTGGTCCTATTAGATCTCTCAGCGGCTTTTGATACCATCGACCACGGTATCATGCTGCAGCGGTTGAGGGGGTTAGGAATTGGAGGCACCGTGTTACGGTGGTTCTCCTCCTACCTCTCCGACCGCTCACAGTTTGTGTTGGCAGGGGGGCAGAGGTCGACCTCGAGGCGCCTCACTTGGGGGGTGCCGCAAGGGCGGTCCTCTCACCCCTTCTGCTCAACATTTATGTGAAGCCGCTGGGTGAGATCATCCGTGGTTTTGGGGTGAGAGTCCATCAGTACGCTGATGACACCCAGCTGTACATCTCCACCCCAAACCACCCCAATGATGCCCTTGATGTGATGTCCCACTGCCTGGAGGCTGTGCGGGTCTGGATGGGGAGAAATAGGCTCAAGCTCAACCCTTCCAAGACTGAGTGGCTGTGGCTCCTGGCGTCCCAGTATAGTCAGCTGGTGCCATCGCTGACTATTGGGGGTGAATCTTTGCCCCCCACAGAGAGGGCTTGCAATCTGGGTGTCCTCCTGGACTCACGGCTGTCTTTAGAAGAGCATGTGACGGCCGTAGCCAGGGGGGCTTTTTATCAGGTTCGCCTGATCCGCCAGTTGCATCCCTTTCTGGACCGGGATGCCTTGTGCACGGTCACTCACGCTCTCGTCACCTCCTGTCTGGACTATTGTAATGCTCTCTACATGGGGCTCCCCTTGAAGAGCACTCGGAGGCTCCAACTGGTCCAGAATGCGGCCGCGCAGGTGGTTATGGGCGCACCTCGTTACGCCCATGTAACACCTCTCCTGCGCGAGCTGTACTGGCTCCCAGTGGTCTTCTGAGTGCAATTCAAGGTGTTGGTTACCACCTTTAAAGCGCTCCATGGCATAGGACCAGGGTATTTATTTATTTATTAATTAAATTTCTATACCGCCCTTCTCCAAATAGGACTCAGGGTGGTGCACAGCCAAAGTAAAAACAGAGCATACAAAATTTAAAAAACAGTATTAAAATAATTAAATATTTTGGCCGTAAATTAAAACAACGGGACCGCCTTCTGCCACCAACAGCCTCCCACCGACCAGTCCGCTCCCACAGAGAGGGACTCCTCAGGGTACCGTCGGCCAAGTTATGTCGGCTGGCGATACCCAGGAGGAGAGCCTTCTCTGTCGGAGCTCCTGCCCTTTGGAATGAATTGCCCCGGATATTCGTAACATCTCTGACCTCCAGGTCTTTCGCTGTGCCCTCAAGGCCCTACTGTTCCGACAGGCAGGGCTGTCTAACTGAATGATTTTAAATTGGGTTTTAACATTGGGTTTTAAAATTTGGCCAAAACTATTTAATGATTTTAATTAATTTTAACTATGATATTGTATATTTATGTTTTTAATCTTGGCTGTACACCGCCCCAAGTCCTTTGGGAGAAGGGCGGTATATAAATAAAATTATTATTATTATTACTATTATTATTATTATTATCAGTCAGCCATTTCCTCCTGAAGGTGTCCAAGAAGCCATGGATCAATTTTTTTTTTCAAATTATACTTTCCTAATAAGTGACAAATTTTTTCCTCCTCCTCCTCTCTGCAAACCCTATTCCCTTCCAACACTGATTATGTTACCTAATTTGGTAATAAAATGTCTGCAGGATTCAGGGAGTACCACAGACTCCACAATCCTTCTCCTTCTCCTCCTCTTCTTCCTCCCTCCTTCTTTCTCCTCCTCCTCCTCCTCCCTCTTCCTTCTCCTTCACCACTCTTCTTTTTCCTTATTCTCCTTCTTTCCTTCCTCCTCCTCCTCCTCCTCTTCCTCCTCCTCCATCATTTAGTTTGTTTAGTTTGTGATCATTTGAAGTCACAACAATGCTGAAGAAAAGTGGCTTAAGACCATTTTACACACTGTTGCAGGATCTTCACAATCACGTGATTTACACTCGGAGGCTGGGCAACTGACTCGTATTTATGACGGTCACGTGATCCCCCTTTTGCGACCTTCTGACCAGCAATGGGGAAACCAGATTCACTTACCCACGGCGTTCCTAATTTAAGAACTGCAGTGATTCACTTAACAGCCATGGCGAGAAAAATCCTAAAACGGGGCAAAACTCGCTTGACGAATTTCTCACTTAGTAACATCAATGTGGGGCTCCATTGCAGTCGTAAGTTGAGGATGGCCTGCAAAGGCTTGAGGGTAGATCTTCCCAGCTTGCTGGAGTGAGGCTCCTGCAGGGTTTTGATTAAGCTGCCTTGCAAGGAGAAGAGGCCCATTTTGGAGACCAGGCGTGCCGAAGGGGCCTTCACTATTGCAAAGACATTCTCACTTCGAAGGTCTCCAGACGGGGACTTTAAGGTTAGACCCATTGAAGAACGCCTTCTCCAAAAGTCTGTTTTTTTTCCAAAGTGCTTCTCTGGCCCCAAATCTCCAGAAACAGCCACCCCCGAGAACCTATTTACAAATGTATTTTTAAAAATGCCTTCCCAAAATAGATTTTTGCGGTGCAAATAGGTTGCAGCTGATGAATAAGGAAATCCTTGCCAGTAATCACTTCAGCAAGAGGTCACTAATGGATTTCAACCAAGATTCAGTTGGACAAACTGTTTCAGCTAAAAAGCTTTCTGTTCAAGGCTTCAGGTCAAAAAAAATACTTCTTTGGGTTCTTGTTTTTCCTGTCCTTAAAAACCGGTCCAGGGCTTTTAATTCTCCATTTAATTCTGATCTTCTTTGAGGCTTTGTCTCCACGGTGAACTTTGTATAGAAATTTTGGGGTTGGCTTCTGATCTGATGGACTTGGATTTTAAATTCCTGGGCAGTTCAGGAACACAATCGGGTAGTTTTCTGCAACAATAAACCCAAGATCTCCTTATCCTAGATTTGCCACAGAGAATTTGCTCGGGGCAAGAAGCCACTATAAAGCTTGGCCTGGGTATCAGACTGTTAAATTTTGGCAGGAATAAAAAAATACCCCTCCTTGGTTAATAAATCACACGGAGTCTGACAGTCAGTGCCAGAAGGCTGCAAAAGTTTTGTGAATAAATAATAAAACCAATGCAGGAAAGTCCTTGACTTACAACCATTCATTGAGTGACCATTTGAAGATAGAACAGCACTGAAAAAGTACCTATTGAGCAGGGGGTTGGACTAGAAGACCTCCAAGGTCCCTTCCGACTCTCTTCGTTCTGCTCAAACCTGTGTTGTTTTCTGTTTTGGAGAGGGGAGCAAGTTTCCACTTGGGATGCCCCTTTGTGCACTCACAGCAGTGTGATGTTCTCAGCAGAATCCTTCCTGCAGTGACCAATGGACGTTGCGATTCCACGCTCAGTCCAGGAAGTGCCACCAAAGAAGGATCAGCTTTTCCGAGGGCTCCAGTTCGTGTTGTGGTCATTTTGACAGCGAAAAGAAACACCAAAAGCAAAGAACCATCTTGGTGCCTTTCCAAATTCAAGATGTTGGTGAGTTGGACTAGAAGACCTTTGAGGTCCCCTCCAGCCCTACTGTTCTACGTTCTACAATTGAGCAGATGTGCCCCATCTGGATTTTTTTTTCCTCCTGCAAAAAGTCAGACACAAGTTAGTTAGTTGTCCAAGCTAAGATCGGTTCCTCTGGGGATGGCCCAGATCCATTTCACCCCTGACCTTCGACTTTGTAAGGAGGGAACCAGTGCTGGGTTTCAGATTTTTTTTACTACCGGTTCTGTGGGTGTGGCTTGGTGGGCGTGGCAGGGGAAGGATACTGCAAGATCTCCACTCCCACCTCACTCCAGGGGAAGGTTACTGCAAAATCCCCATTTCCTCCTGATCAGCTGGGACTCGGGAGGCAGAGAATAAATGGGGGCAAGACCAGTCAGAATTTTTACTACAGGTTCTCCGAACTACTCAAAATTTCCGCTACCGGTTCTCCAGAACTGGTCAGAACCTGCTGCAACCCACCTCTGGAGGGAACCACACTTCAGCATCCTGTGTGAATGTTGTTTGTTGGGTTTTTAAGGGCAACTGGGTCACTCCTTTCTCCAGAAAATCTGCTGCTTCGGAAAGTTGTCACTTCGTATTATGTCGATTCCCTTCCTGGCTCTGCTTGCTTCCTCCTGCTCTCTCCCTGGGACAATTTGCCAGATCCTAAATAAACTCATCACTTCCATGATCCCCGATAAATCTTCATTACCATTCACTTCAGCGACTGCTCTAAATGGTTCTCCTCTGCCTTGATCAGTCCCAAATTGGCTGTTTACTTGTGCTCGCATGGAGAAGTTAATATTTTATCTCTAGTAAACGATGCCCCCTGGATTTTATTATCAACTGAAGGGGTGGAAATATATATCCCACCAGGAATTGTAGGTAGTCCTCAACATACGACAGTTTGTTTAGTGACCGAAATCACAACTATTCCTTTAGTGACGGTTCAAAGTTACGGCAACCCTGAAAAAAGTGACGTATGACCATTTTTCACACTTATGACCGTTGCAGCATCCACTGGGTCACGTGATCAAAATTCAGATGCTTGGAAGCTGACTTGTATTTATGACGGTTGCAATGTCCCATGGCCACATGATCCCCTTTTGCGACCATCTGACCAGCAAAGATCAATGGGGAAGCCAGATTCACTCAATGACTGTGTGACCAGCTGAACAACTGAAGTGATTCACTTAACAACAGTGGCGAGAAAGGTCGTAAAATAGAACAAAGCCCACTTAACAAATTTCTCATTTAGCAGAGGAAATTTTGAGCTCAGTTGCGGTCATAAGTCAAAGACTTCTGTATATTTAGAAAAACCTCCAGTTTGTTCAGGACCCTGGAGAGATCCCTCGAGCCATCCTTGGTTTTTCTTCTTAAGCAAATCCCTTCTGTTATTAAGTGAGTCACACGGTTGTTAAATGAATCCAGCTTCCACACTGACATAGTTTTGCTCCAAAAATGTCTCATACGACCCTGGGACACTGCAACCGTCGTAAGATCAAGTCAGTTGCCAAGTGCCTGAACTTTGCTCTCGCGACCAGGGGGAGCCTGCAATGGTCGTAAGTGTGAAACGCAGTCCTAAGTCCCTTTTTCCCATTGTATCTTCAAACGGTCACTAAACAAATCGTTGTAAGTGGGAGGCTACCTGTAAATCTATTTTTGTTCCTGATCCATCTACAGACAGTTGTCCGGAGTCCTTTTTGCCCAGCCTTCATCTTAATAGCCACAAAACTGGATTTCTTCCTCCGGGCGGTTTCTACCTCCTCTCTGAGGGGCAGAAAAAGCCACAAATAAAAATGTCAGAACAGCAAAACCTTGAAAAGGTCAGGATTATATTTCAGAGTCTATTTGGCTCCTGATCTTTTTTTTTTTTTTTTTTTACACTAAATTAAATCCACAGGAACACCTTTCTTTGATTTTAAGGCGCCAAGGTCTTAATTAATGCCTTTAATTAAGTCCTCGACCTACAACAGTCGTTTAGTGACCATTCAAAAGCCTTGAAAAAAGGGCCATTTTTCACATTTATGACCGTTGCAGCATCCCCTGCAATGGCCACGTGAGCAAAATCCAGATGCTGGGTTGGCAACTGGCTCATATTTATGACGGTCACAGTGATTCCCTTTTGTGACTTTCTCACCAGCGAAGTCAATGGGGAAACCAGATTCACTCAACAACCGTGTTGCTGACTTAACAACTGTGGCAAGAAAAGGTTGTAAAATGGGGGCAAAACTCACTTAACCACTGTCTCGCCTAGCAATGGAAACTCTGGGCTCCATTGCGGTCGTAGGTCTGCAGGCAGATATGTATCTTCTGTGCAGTATTCTCATTTAATCTGAATTAAACTCTGTTCTGGCTGCAGGCATCGGAAGGGAGCTGGGTTAAACCCCCCCCCCCCCAATATCTACAACCCCCCCAAGGAGAAACCCCACATTCGGAGGACGCCAGCTGGGAATATGCAACTGCACGGGACGAGAAGCGCCCCCCCTTCACCCTCGCCAGCTCAGCTCCCTTGATCGAGGCTGCCCCTGGAGGTCTCTTTGGCGGGCAGGAGCCCCTGTTTCCCGGGGATTTGGCCGCTGCAGCAGAAAAGTCAAAGCGCATTTGAGTCAGCTCCTTTGAGCCTAACGCCTGCTGACTCTAAACACACTTGTGTCGTTTTCTTAACAACGAGACAGAAGGGGCTTGCCACGGCCTATTTCCCGGGTTTGTTTGACTTCCCGATGCAGGCGGGCTCTTTTAGTCTCCCCTTCAAGGACCAACATTTTGCTTAGCTGCTCTTCAAGGCCAGCGGAGTTTGGCTGATATTCCCAACTAGCTGGAATATATCAAAATTTCCTTCCTTCCTTCCTTCCTTCCTTCCTTCCTTCCTTCCTTCCTTCCTTCCTTCCTTCCTTCCTTCAATGTCCCTTTTCCCACCCTTCCTTTCTCCTCTCTTCCTTCTTCTAATCTTCCTTCCTTCCTTCCTTCCTTCCTTCCTTCCTTCCTTCCTTCCTTCCTTCCTTCCTTTAATGTCCCTTTTCCCACCCTTCCTTTCTCCTCTCTTCCTTCTTCTAATCTTCCTTCCTTCCTTCCTTCCTTCCTTCCTTCCTTCCTTCCTTCCTTCCTTCCTTCCTTCCTCCCTCCCACCCTCCCTCCCTCCCTCCCTCCCTCCCTCCCTCCCTTCCTTCCTTTTTCTGAGCTCTGTTGTTTTCCTGTAGATGTTTTATGCTCCAACTAGGTAACGTCATCAGTGCAAACCCCACTGCCATCTAGCACTGATGATGCTACCTAGTTGGGTCATGGAACGTCTACAAAAAAACCCCATATTGCAGCTCAGAAAACACCAAGGGCCCCACAGGCTCTTCCACTGTTTGCTTCTTGTCCTGCCTTGAGAAGCTTTGGAGAATAGGTTGACCCCCCTCTTCTTTGTGGCAGCCTCTCAAATATAGTATGGTACTTTACTTTCAAGTATGGTGTATCTAACACTGATAATGTTACCTGGTTGGGTCATGAGATGTCTGCAAGAAAGCCACCAAGCTCAGAGAACACCAAGGACCCTATAGTCTTCTGCCTCTCCTCCTCCTCTCCACACACCTCACTTCCTTCTAGCACTGATGATGTTCCCTAGTTGGGTCACGAAACGTCTGCTAGAAAACCACCAAGCTTGGAGAGCACCCAGGACCCCACAGTACAACCCTGAGCTTCAAAGATTCTCTTCCTTGGAGGCTCTGTTTGTACACTCAGCCCCACACAATACAAGAACCCCACCAACCTCCGTTGCAACGGGACACGAGTTCTCGCCGTTCACCCCAACCGATTGATATGGAGAGTTCCCCACCCTCGGCTCCATCCCGGGGACTAAATTAAAGCTTGTTTTCTCTGCAGAGAGAAACTCAGCAGTTCTGCAGGTCGCTGGGTTCACTGCGAAATTGCTTTTCCTCCCTTGATATTCCATCGGATCTGTGTCGATCTAATTCGGTCCATTATTATGTGTCTTGCACTCTGTTACGGGAGAAGATTCCCCGTCCTTGACGTAATGGAGATCCAGATATTGGAAGAGAGGAAGTCAGATTTTTCTCAAAGACAAAGAGCTCGCCTGTAAACAACGATCTGATTTCTTGAAAACTGGAGGTCTTCATGAAAAGACTGGACAGCCGTTTAACTGGGATGGTAGAGGGTCTCCTGCTTAGACTAGATGATCTCCAAGGTCCCTCCCAGCCCTGTTATTTTATGTTTTAACTCACCCTGCCTTTCCTGATTTGAGAAATCAGAGCTCAGCTCTTGCATAAACCAACTGGGAAGATGCTACAGTTAGTCCTTGACTTATGACTGCTTAGCCACTGTTCAAAGTTGCAAAAGGGGTCTTGTGATCCAAAGTTTTGGTAGTCAGGTTCCTCTGTGTGTGTTCATGGTCATATTTAAGGGCATTTACCATGTCCCACAGCCACGACAAAAGCCTCCAAAGTCACTGCTACCTTAAGTGGCATGGCAGTTAATACCCACCTAAGTAATTGCTTCCATCCAACCCCATTATGCTTAATAAATAATTAAACCCCGGGATGAAGTGCGCTCCTTCACAGTGCTAAGCACAAAGGGCAGCCGGCAGCCGCCACACGGGCACCAGCTAAGTGTGAGGCTCTGCACAGGCCCCGCACACCTCCACCCACACCTGCCAGCTTCCTCTCCCTGCGAATGGGAAAGTGCTTCCACTCCCATTGTGGCGACACAATGCAGAAGTGATATTTTGCAGGAATTGGCTTCCACCTCTCTCTCAGAGCGAAGCAGGAGGAGGAGGAGGAAGCAGGTGCTGCTATGAGAAAAACTCTCTAAAACTTTTAAAAAGTGAGCAAAAAATACATAGCACAGGTGGCCCTCTCTTGCTTGGGCAACACATTGAAACTGGCTTCCCATGCCAGCCAGATGCACCATCCTCCTTGGAATCTTGAAAAACATGGTGGTTAACAACATTAAACTGTGCCCCCCCCAAACTTGGTTTATCCCAGCAGAGACCAAGATTTGCTAAAGTGCATCCTGGAAATGGGTCCACCCCTCAAAACTACCAGCGAGGGGGGTCCTCTCAAGATTGCCAACCAGCTGTGCCAGCCCTCTGAGCCAACCAAGGTTGCTCCAGAAAGAAAACATTGGAAAGGTAAGATGGTCTTTCCTTTTAAACCAGGTTTTGCAAACTGGGGTTTTAACGTCGCAGTTAAAGTTGAGCATTACATGGTTTCTTGGGAGGCCGGGCAACCTAGAAGAGAGATTTCGAAAATACAGGTACTTCTCGACTTACGGCCACAAATGAACCTCAAATTTCCAAGGTGGTTGTTAAGTGAGTTTGGCCCCATTTTACGACCTTTCTTGCCACGGTTGCTAAGTGAGTCACTGCCATTGTTCAGATAGGAACACGGTTGTTAAGTGAATCTAGCTTCCCCGCTGACTTTGCTCGCCAGAAGGTCGCCAAAGGGGAATCAGGCTGCAACCGTCGTAAGTACATGCCAGTTGCCAAGCTTCCAAATTTTGATCACGTGACCACGGGGATGCTGCGATGGTCCTAAGTGTGAAAAATGGCCCTAAGTCCCTTTTTTTCAGTGCCGCCGTAACTTCGAATGGTCACTAAATGAGTGGTTCTAACTGAAGAGCTACCCGTAGCGTGCCAGATCCGCCAGAATTAATTTTAATTTTAATGGGATTTTTTCCTTCTCCTTATTGGGATTCCAAATAGAGTATCTGCAGAATTTTGAAGTTTATGGAGAAAGCACCATAACATTCAGGTAAAATACCTTTATTTTTTTTAAGAATAAAAGGGCAGCGGGAAGCCAAGAAAAAAGGCATAAAATCCCTTTTATTCCTTCCTCGTTTCTAAAACTCTCCAGCTCTCCAGGGAAGCCGGCGAGGTTCACGTTTGTAAGTGGGGCTTTTTTCTCCCCCATTTAAAATTTGAATGTGCGGTCATTCTGCGGCCCCCAGAGTGGTTAACAATAGCATTTTGTGTGCATGGGTTTGTGTGCGTATATATTATTCCGTAGTTTAGGTTTTAGATTAAACTTTAATGCCTGTAATTTATTTGGTTTGGAATTTAATAACAATGTCTTGTTTTAAAATTTATGGGAGTTTCCTGTAGAATACTTGAAACGGTCTGAAGAGTTGTTCAATAGACTTTTTATTTATTTTCTAGGGATAAAATATATTTTATATATGCATGCATTGTGGATCTATCTATCTATCTATCTATCTATCTATCTATCTATCTATCTATCTATCTACCTATCTATCATCTCTCTCTCTATTCATCTTCTGTCTCTGTCTCTCTCTCTCCTCTCCATCCATTTATCTATCTATCTATCTATCTATCTATCTCTATCTATCTATCTATCTATCTATCTATCTATCTATCTATCTATCTTCTGTCTATCTCTCCATCCATCCATCCATTATCTCTCTCTCTCTCATCTATCTATCTTTTGTATATCCTATGGCTTTCTATATCTATCTATCTATCTATCTATCTATCTATCTATCTATCCATCCATCCATCCATCCATCCATCCATTATCTATTTATCTGTCTGTCCATCTATCCATCTATCCATCTACTATATCCATCCATCCACCCACCTACCCACCTACTTACGGTGCCTACCTACCTACCTACCTAAATACATATTTACATAATACTGTATACAGGTAATCCTTGATTTACGACCATAGTCGAGCCCAAACTCTCTGTTGCTAAGCGAGACAGTTGTTAAATGAATCCGCTTCCCCATTGACTTTGCTGGTCAGGAGGTCATAAATATGAACCCGTGGCCAAGCGTCTGTATTTTGATCACATGACCACAGGGAAGCTGCAACGGTCATAAGTGTGAAAAACGACCATAAGTCGCTTTTTCCATTGTAACTTTGAATGGCCACTAACCGAACTGTTGCAAGTCGAGGACTTCCTGTGGACTATGCAACTAGTCTAAATATAATATATTCTCTCTACCGTCCATATTTTTTTCTATATATGTCTACCAATGGGCTGGGAAGAAGGACTCCTGCCCTGGGTGGCGGGTTGGACTAGATGACCTCGGAGGTCCCTTCCGGCCCTAAGGAGAAGCCGGAGGGCCAAGCAAGATTCCAGCCGGCAGCGTTGTCAGAGAACACTGATGACTTTTGATAGGGCCTAAAGTGCTCGGCTGCAGCGTAAGCAGGATGTTGCTTAATTAATTTTTTAGAGAGCTTTTACAATATTACGCGGAGGCCGCCTCGGTGCTGACTGCAGAGGGAAGGGCGGGCGGAGTGTGGGGCTCAGCCAGGCATCCGGCTCCTTAATGGACGCTCTGGGATCTGGCAAAGTTGCTGCAAAAGTAAATATTTGAAGTCCCTGGCAGGGGAGAAGGAGAAACAAAACAAAAACAAAAAATCCAAGATGAAAATAAAAATACCTGGAGCGGGAACGTGTTCTCCAATCTCCCCGGCTGCTGTCAGGAGGCTTTCCTTACACCTCTCTTGTTTGCAAGAGGCAAGCACCGTGGAACAGCAGCAAGGATTTAATTGCCAGGGCCCTGGGATGCCAGCTGCTTCTGCCAGGCGGGCTCCTTTGGCAAAAACTTTGAGGAGGGGAGGAGGAGAAGGGAGATAACCCCCCCCACCACCATCGCCACAGCAGAGATAATAATATCGGATTGTGAGTTCTGTTTTTAAAAAATAAACGTGAACATTAAGTTTAAGATCACAATACGTTGAATAAACGTCGGCATTTCCAACAAACCTCTTCGTTCCCAGATTTCTGTTTAATACGGGTGAATCTTCAACTTACCACAGTTCATTTAGTGACTGCTCAAAGTTACAACGGCCCTGACAAAAACTTGACTTAGGACCGTTTTTCACACTTGCGACTGTTGCAACATCCCCGGGGTCACGTGATCAAAATTCTGGACGTTTAGCAACAGACTCGTATTTATGACAGTCGCAGTGTCCCCAGGGGGTCACGCCATCCCCTTTTTGCGACCTTCTGATCAGTGAAATCAAAGGGGGAAAGCCAGATCCACTTAACAACCGTGTTGCTAACTTAACAACTGCATTTGACCAACAACTTTGGCAAGGAAGGTTGTAGAATGGGGCACAACTCACCGAACGACTGTCTCACTTAGCAGCAGACGTTTTGGGCTGTATTGTCATCGTAAGTCAAGGACTCCCTGTAATTGAACATTGGCCATACACATCTAATCAAAGATGGCAAGTTCCTTCCTGGACCGTCTACCCAAAAACTGGAATTTGGGTGAAACAGAACAAAGCCTCTTGAACCCGGTGTTTTCAAATCTGGGGTGCCAGGGTAAACCCCACTGAGAAGCAAACACACACGTCTTTTCATAAATGCAACCCAGGCAGCGAAAATAAAAGCCGCACCAACTTTCAGGAGCTTTAGATCAGGCCCGCAAAATCATTAATCGGCAAGCAGAGAAATAGAAAAACACAGATTGCGATCAAAGGAAGAACAGAGCGAAGGAACTCTGAAATAGAAATAAATCACCCCGGTTCATGCTTATCCTTTGCCTGCCAGCTTTATCGGACTGCCTCCTGTTCTCCCAGAGCTTTGGGGTGGAAGGTTTGAGTCCCAGAGTGGAGATTTATTTAGTTCTTGGAAACATTTATATAGTTAGGAAATTGTTATCAGCCTGCCCTCTTCAACACAATAGGAAGGGAAAAAAACAGGTGTCATTTTTCTGGTTTAAATCTGGCCTCCTGCTTGTCACAAGGAAAGGACAATCAGGCCACCTTTCCCCAAAAAGGATTTCCATGACAAATGTCCCTTCCTCTCAGGTAGGGCGTATCACCAGATAAATGGCTGCCAGGCATCTTCCTGAAGTCCTCCAGTGATGAACCACCCACAACTTCTGAAGGCCAGCCCTTCCGCTGATTAATTGATCTGGGATTACAGAACAACAGAGTCAGAAGGGACCTTGGAGGTCTTCTAGTCCAACCCCCTTCTCAAACAGGAGACCCTAATGTCAGGGTTCCAAATAACACCCGCAACGAAAAAAGACACGGAGAAAAAGTTCCATCTTTTTCTTTGGATCTTCAGGGCTATTCCAGAGAAATGAATGTCCAATTGCATTGGTAATATTGCATCCAGTTTAGCAAGGGGTTGGACTGGAAGACCTCTAAGGTCACTTCCAACGCTGAAATTCTACATTCTGGGTCACTTCTGGTCACCACGATACAAAAAAGATGTTGAGACTCTGGAAAGAGTGCAGAGAAGAGCAACAAAGAGGATTATGGGCCTGGAGGCTGAGGACAGGATCTGTGAATGGTTGCAGGAACTGGGCATGGCTAGTTTGATGAAAAGAAGAACCAGAGGAGACATGACAGCATCTTCCAATATCTGAGGGGCTGCCCCAAAGAAGAGGGGGTCCGCCTATTCTCCAAAGCCCCTGAAAGCAGGACAAGAAGCAACAGATGGAAACTAACCAAGGAGGGAAGCAACCTGGAACTAAGGAGAAACTTCCTGATAGCGAGAAGAATAAACCAGTGGAACAGCTTGCCACCAGAAATCGTGGGTGCTCCATCATTAGAGACTGAACAGCCACTTGTCTGGAATGGATTAGGGTCTCCTGCTTGAGCAGGGGGTTGGACTAGAAGACCTCCAAGCTCCCTTCTGGTTCTGATATTCACTTATTTATTGGGCACCATCCTTGGTCATCCTTGCTGGCCCTCTCACCAAACAACTTCTGCCAGAAGACCGGAATATTGTGAAGACGGTGCCTATGGCTCGACCTTTCCCCGAAGCAAAGTTTTGAATCATATTTCTGGTTTATCCAGACATTAAAACTGCTGACTTGGCCATCTTGCCTTATTCTTTGAAAAGACAAAAGTCTTATTTTTTCTTTAGCCGTTATTAACCCAGTGCATCGTGGCTTTTCAAGAGCCAAGGCTGGCAGGAGAAGCCGCGTCATCGGAAAATGCACCTTCCGTCGACCCCTGCAGGGTGGTCTGGGCGAGCGGTCAATCCTGGGGCTTTGAGGAGGTCAGCAAAACAGTCGGTGCCAATAGATCTTCCTTTTTTTTTTTTTTTTTTTGCAAATTGCACTGTAGACCTTCGAGTCCTGGACTGGTTACTTTTGGCTGTCACGGCAATTCGTCATCTGCCATCCAGCGAAGGGGTCTGGCCTAGAGGTGATTTTTCTTCCCAAGGCCTGTGGAGAGGGACATCCGTGGAGTCAAGACGTTAACAAGGATAATGCTGAGGTTAGCCCCAGGCTGAGCCCTGCCTGTAATAACCAGCATCAGCTGCAAAGATACGTCACAGAGGTGGCCAGGATCTAAACAGATTTTGTGGGTGGGTGTTTGCAGATCCTAGTCACAACAATTAACCAATGGAACCGTTTGCCTCCAGAGGTTTGGGGAGGTTTTCACAAGAGCTTGGACAGCCACTTGTCCAGAATGGTAGAGGGTCTCCCTCTGTGAGTAGGGGGTTGGACTAGAAGACCTCCAAGGTCCCTTCTAATTCGCTTATTCTATTATTTCTCAACCTTGGCTACTTGAGGATGTGTGAACTTCAACACACAGAATTCCCCAGCCAGGATTAATGACCCCATTTGGGTCAAGGATTTGGGTTGTGTGTGATTGTTACGTGACCTGACTTGGTTTTTACGACAACAGTCATTTAGGAAAGCCTTTGCACAATTTCATGTTGTGTTCCAGTTATCGGGCACTTTAATTCCCTTGCAGGCTCTTGTGAAGAAGGTGGCTCAGTGGCTAAGACACTGAGCTTGTCGATCAGAAAGGTCGGCAGTTTGGCGGTTCGAATCCCTAGTACAGGTCTCTTGTGTGAGCAGGGGGTTGGACTAGATGACCTCCAAGGTCCCTTCCAACTCTGTTACTGTTAAAAGGTTATTTTCTTCCAAAGCCTCCAAAGCCCTGAAAAGCAGCATCAGACCCTCCACGCTCCTCCCAGGGTTACTCAGCTCTCAGCCCCGGAACGAACAATCGCAGGATCTGATTACACCTACTCGTGGGTGACATGATCCATAAAGAGGGGGGGGGGGAATAAAGGCCTGAACCCCATAATTAGAACCCCCGAGGCCGATCGCTTCGGGTGACACGCGGAGAATTAAAACAAAGGCTCCTTTCCAAGAAGCGTGGAAATCTCTCCACGCCTCTCTAAATTGCAGCAACAAAAGGCAACAGCGATTAGAAGCTTTTGGAGACCTCTCCCAGTGTCAGGGCACAAAAGAGAAGCAAATGAAATGATTTAAAAAGGAGGGTCGTTTTGTCTGCTCGGAAAGTGATATTCTCTGAAGACAAAACGGGGAGCCCAACGATTGAATCCGTGCTGAGTTTTTTCTCGTACATTCCTTCACACTCTGGATTTTCAAGTTCCTATGACTGGGTTGGGCTTTTTTCTTGTTGTTTTTTGGCAAAGGTCTCATTAAAACTGTGTTAGTGCAAATGTTACGTTAGCATAGATTGCTGGGGGTTAAACCTTCTCACCAGCATGTACAGAAGCGCAGGAGGGTGAGAGTGGGGCTGGGGCTGGGTGGGTGGGTGGGCAAATGGATGGCCCACTGTGTCATTTTGTGAGAGCTCAAGTCAGCTTGGAAAGTTTAGAATTTGGGGAGAAATTTGTTTTGAGCTGAATTTATCAGGGATTTTATTACTCCTGCTCTTGTACGTCTCTGCTATACTGAAGCATTTGCATGCTTACAAATCTGTCTGTCTGTCTAATCGCCATCCATCCATCCATTGTCATATTTCCTCCCTTTTTCCTCCTTCCTCCCTCCCTCCCTCCCTCCCTTCTCCTCTATGATCCATCCATTCTCATATCCATCCATCCATTGCCGTATTTCTTTCCTTCCTTCCTTCTCTATCATCCATCCATTGTCACATCCATCCATTGCCATATTTCCTTCCTTCCTTCCTTCTCTATCATCCATCCATTGTCACATCCATCCATCCATTGCCATATTTCCTTCCTTCCTTCTTTCCTTCCTTCCTCACGTCTCAATATATTGTTTATCATCCATCCATCCATTATTTGTCATCTCTCTCTCCCATCCATCCCTATCTATCTATCTATCTATCTATCTATCTATCTATCTATCTATCTATCTATCTATCATCTATCTATCTATCTATCTATCTATCTATCTATCTATCTATCTATCTATCTCTACCACCTACCTACCTACCTACCTACCTATGCAGAAATGTGGCAGGCCAAGAGAAGATTCATCACCATCTTTCACTGAAGCAAAAATAATAATAATCCTTTAAGTAGTCCAAACAACTCCTGTATTTAAGTCTGAGCACAAGTATTTTTTTTTTAAAAAAAGCACAGGTTCACCCATAAAAAGAGAAAAATTTCACAGTCAATAGACTCACTTTGTCAGAAACTGAGCAATCTTTTTCATGGGGACACCCCATTCCCCCCCCCCCCCAATCAATTTTGTCCTGGCACTGGAGGGCATTAAGAGATGTGGAAATGATGTGGTGTCACAGGGGGGCATTTTTCATTGTCCTTTTAAATCAATTTTTGGTGTGTTTTAGAAACTACAATAAGTGCATTACGCCTGCTGCATATTTAATGCGTGTTTTAGTCTTTTGGCTCAAACTGCAGAAAATTACCGTTGTATAAGGATTGGCTTGTTTTTGTCATATTTTAACCCACAAACATGCAATATTCCTCATATTCTGAAGCAGTGGCAGAAAGAATAGGAAAGCGAAGGATCTTATTCTTTCTCAAATAGAAAAAACAGCATGGGAATCTCTTGCCTAGAGAGTTGATGGTCAGAGAACTGAAAGTTTATTTGAAAATATTCTAGAAAGAATGCAGAGAAGAACAACAAAGATGATTTAAGATCTGGAAACTAAAGCCTTCAATGAACAGTTAAAGAAAATAGGTATGTTTAGTCCAACGAAGACAAGATTATGGATGACATGATAGCATTTTCCAATATCTGAGGGGCTGCCCCAGAGAAGAGGGGATCCACCTCTTTTCCAAAGCACCTGAAGGCAGGACAAGAAGCAACGGATGGAAATTAATCAAGGAGAGAAGCAACTTGGAACTAAGGAGGAATTTTCTTGACAATGAGAACAATTAACCAGTGGAACAACTTGCCACCAGAGGTTGTGGATGCTCCATCACTGGAGGTCTTCAAGAAAAGATTGGACAACCATTTGTCCAGGATGTATAAGGTCTTCTGCCTGAGCAGCTGGTTTGGACTAAATGACCTCCAAGGTCCCTTCCAACTCTCTTACCCTCTTATTCTCTAATCGCAGATCAATTAATCAGTGGAACAGCTTCCCTCCAGATCTTGTGGGTGCTCCATCACTGGAGGATTTGAAGAAGAAGAAGAAGAGACCAGACAGCCATTTGTCCAAGATGGTCTAGCGTCTTCTGCTCAAACAGGGGGTTGTAATCCAAGATGAATTAATCAGTGCAATGGCTTGCCTACAGAAGTTATGGAGGCTCCATCCCTGGAAGCTTTGAAGAAGAGCCTGGACGGCCTAGAATAGCATAGAGTCTCCTGCTTGAGTAGGGGGTTGGACTAGAAGATCTCC
Source organism: Pantherophis guttatus (assembly GCF_059756535.1). Classification (NCBI taxonomy): domain Eukaryota; kingdom Metazoa; phylum Chordata; class Lepidosauria; order Squamata; family Colubridae; genus Pantherophis; species Pantherophis guttatus. The sequence goes on from NC_142077.1 coordinate 553,539, forward strand.
GAGGTCCCTTCCAGCCCTATAATTCTGTGTTTAGAAGAGTTGGGTGTGTGTCTAATTCACCCAGACCGCTCTTGCGATCGTACCAAGAATTTGGGAAGCAATTGAGAAGAACCGGCTGCCCGCTTGGCATCCCGTGGCGTGTAATGTGATAAAAAGCCAACGCTGCCCGTGACCTCAAGGGACATAGAAAGAAATCAAATCTGTTGCAAATTCATCGAGCATAAAAGGGGAACGTTTTGACATTTCGGAGCGCCGAACGTTAAAAAAAAACTCAACAACCCTAACATTCCCGCTCAATCATATTTGTATTCCCTCAGCCCTGGACGTTGCCATAAAATGCCATGCTGGTTATGAATGTTAATGACCCTATTAAAAAATGGCCTGGGCAGTGAGCATTGATTTCTGGAACAAATGCCCATTATTTAGAGGCGCCCGAAATAAAAAAGAGAATGGAAATCATCATAATAATAAAAAAAAGAACAACAAAGCTTCCCGTTGCTTTACAAGAAGCTGTTTTCCTTGGGAATGCACACTTAGTCCTCGACTTACAACTGTCCATTTAGTGACCGTTCAACACTCACTTAGCAACTGCAGTGATTTGCTTGTCATACAGGTAGTCCTTGACTTACGACGGCTCATTTATTGACTGTTCGGAGTTACAATGGCAGGACGGGAAACAACGGATGAAAAGGTGAGATCCCACCTAGAATGAAGGAGAAATTTCATGATCGTGAGAACAATCAATCAGTGGAACTGCTCCCCTCCAGAAGTTGTGGGTAGGAGGTCTTCCAGAAGAGACTGGACAGCCATTTCTCCAGAATAATAGAAGGTCTCCTGCTTGAGCAAGGGGCTGGACTAGAAGACCTCCAAGGTCCCTTCCAGCTCTATTCTCATTGACTGAAATGGTCTAGGGTCTAGGGTCTCCTGCTTGAGCATTTTAGATTTCAAGACCTAAAATGGACACCTAACATCAAAAACATCATCAGAAATGCACAACAGAGAATGTTCTTTCTGTGCCAACTCAGAAAGCTCAAACTGCCCAAGGAGCTGCTGATTCTGTTCTACAGAGGAACTATTGAGTCTGTCATCTGCACCTCCATAACTGTCTGGTTTGGCTCTGCAACCCAACAAGAGAGACACAGACTTCAGAGGAGAATTAGAACTGCAGAAAAAAACATGGCTACCAACCTGCCTTCCATTGAGGACCTGTATACTGCACGAGTCAAAAAGAGGGCTGAGAAAATATTTACAGACCCCTCGCATCCTGGACATAAACTGTTTCAACTCTGACCCTCAAAACGACGCTATGGAGCACTGCACACCAGAACAACTAAACACAAGGACAGTTTTTTCCCGAACGCCATCACTCTGCTCAACTAATAATTCCCTCAACATTGTCAAACTAGTTACGAAGTCTGCACTACTATTAATCTTCTCATCATTCCCACCACCCATCTCCTCCCACTTATGACTGTATGACTGTAACTTAGTTGCTTGGATCCTTACGATTTATATTGATATTGTTTCCTGATTGCTTATTTGTTCCCTATGACTATCATTAAGTGTTGTACCTTATGATTCTTGACGAATGTATCTTTTCTTTTATGTACTCTTGTATGCACCAAAGACAAATTCCTTGTGTGTTCAATCACACTTGGCCAATAAAGAATTCTATTCTATTCTATTCTATTGAGCAGGGGGCAGCCATTTCTCCAGAATGATAGAGGCTGGACTGGAAGATCTCCAAGGGCCCTTCCAATTCTGTGATTCTGTCATTCTAATTTAGAGATGAGTTTGAGCTAGCTCTCTCCTCCTTTTCTTTCTTTTCTTCTGCACAGGAGAAATCTGTTCCTGCCTTTTCCTTGAAACTCCCTTCTCCCGCCGTCCATCTTCTGAGACCCCGCACGGTCCCTCCTTCTTCTGAGCCCTTTGCTGACCCGCGTGGTCTAACCATCCGTGTCTTCTCACCCAAATGCAATTTTCTTTGCAACCGTCGGTGCTTCGGGGCAAAGGAATAAGACAATAAGAGTAATTTGCTGGCTGAACAGTTGATAAAAACTCCCGTTATTGCAAGCGATAAATTAAATAGGGACACATTCCTTACCTTTATTCGGTACCCAGGGAACAATATCTACTCAGAACCAATTCCAAAGGGAGCTCAGAATACGGAACGATCCGTCAGCATCAACCACCTCACCGAGGCGCCCATAAAAATTAAGGGGTAATTTTTCAGCTTGATAAAAGGGGAAGAGAATGACAAGGACCGAATAGTTCCTTGCCCCCAAGGAGTTGTGTAGATGCCAGATGGAAAGGGTGCTGTGTTTCCCCCCTTCCCCCCTTATTTTTAATTTACCAACTCTTGTAAATGACAAATTAAAGGCCAGATAGCAATTCTGGGATAGCCTGAGCACATTACAGCTTTGCTGCTTCTGAAATAACAATAATTTGCTTAGCGGAGGGAACATTTAGGAAGAAGATGAATGTGTCGTCTTAAGGGCAAACTCAAGTTGTGGTGATGTAGGCTGAATACAGAATCGGTGAAAGGTTGCAGGAATTGGGTATGGACAGTCTGGAGAAAAGAAGGACGAGGGGTGACATGATAGCATCTTTTTTTACATCGTGGCGACCAAAACTGGATGCAGAATTCCAAGTGTGGCCTTATACTTACCAAGGCCTTATAAAGTGGTATTAACCCTTCTCCTGATCTTGAGTTGGGGGAAGGAACATCTGCAAGGACATCTCACGGCTCGGTTCACACAGCAAACCACGGTGGGCCACATCCATTCTTCTAGGAACGGAGAACCTTCATGACCAGGTGTTCACCTGCCTTTCTTGGTCTTCTATCCCTCATCTCACCTGGATCAGGCCTTTTCACCTCTGTACAACGGAAGGCTGATCTTCTCAGGCCCAGAAATGAATCTCTTCCGGACAGGTGGCAGAGAACTAATCTGAGAGGCGAGATTGCTCCCCTAAGGGTGACTCTCTTTGAGCAAAAATGCCTCTCATCCTTAGCCAGGATTGTCGGAATCCATCAGCACTTTTAAACTCCATGTCTCTGGGGTTCAGGGGAGGCGAAGGTGTGATGTTAATCCACTTCTAATGCTCTATAACTGCCCATAATCTGTTTTGGTGTGTACTGGCTATCAAACTCTATCCCTCTCTGAGCTCTGTGCATTATTTTCCGTCTGATCTCTCTCTCTCTCTCTTTACAATCCCCCTCTCTTCCCTTCTCAAGCTAATACGCCACGCAAGCAAAGCGGCAGCCAGCCAGCCATGAAACATTATGCCAAAATAAAATTGTTAGTCTAGAAGGTGCAAGAGACATAAGTTTCCCCCCCCCCCCCATTTCTGTTTTTCCCAGGGCTGGGAAATAATATTTGAAAGACTAGGGTAGGTTTCTCAGCAGATTATTCTTTATTTGGTGGGCGTCTGGATAAGAGACCACCAAGAAGAGCCAGACTGGGAGGTTGAGGATCATAGAACGTAGAATAACAGAGTTGGAAGGGACCTCAGAGGTCTTCTAGCCCAACCCCTTGATCAAGCAGGAGACCCTATACCTATGATGCCCTCTCGGTGGGCATGCGCAAGTACCGGAGCACAGTAAAATGGCCTGAAAAACAGCCAAAAAACCAGGCTGTTTTTCAGGCTGATTTCTGGGCTGTTTTTGAGCCTTTTTTGGTCTTTGGGTTTCCGGTGCACATGCGTTCCGATTTGGGGACTTGGTGCCGAAAAGGTTCGCCATCATGGCCCTATACCATTGTGGTCGAATGTTGTCCAGTCTCTTCTTGAAAACCTTCTGAGCACCCACAAATTCTGGTGGCAAGTTGTTCCACTGATTAATCATTCTGGAAATTTCTCCTTAGAGGTCCTTCAGGATGGACCTCCAAGGGCCCATCCAGCTCTCATTCTATAATCCCAGATCAATTAACCAGTGGAACGGCTTGCCACCAGAAGCTGTGGATGCTCCAACCCTGGAGGTTTTCAAGAAGAGACTGGACAGCCATTGGTCCTGAACGGTCTAGGCCAGGTCTCCTGCCTGAGCAGGGGGCTGGACTAGAAGATCTCTGAGGTCCCTCCTAACTCTGTTGTTCTGCTATTCTTTCCCCGCAAATCGTTACTCGTCTTTCCCAAGTGATTGATCCGTTCTTTGTGAGGTTCCTTCCGTTCATTAGTCATTTCTTCAATCCTTCCCATGCTTCATTAGCCTCTTCTCAAGTAAAAGCAGATTTTTTTCCCTTTGATGTTGAGTGCAAAGGATAATTTATTTTATTGAGCCATTTATTTGGTGGGTACATTTTAAGAGGTCAATTAATCAAATCCTAATGGGACGGATCAATTTACCCGGCGGTGGCACCTCACTCCTAAAGCCCCCCCCCTCCCCCAGAAACCCACTCCCTAATCTGGGGAAGGGGCTCCTTATCTTCCTCGGATGCTACAATAAGCCGGAGATGTCATTGCTCATATCTTGATCTGGAACTGTACTTCTATAATTAGCAGTGATTAGATGGATAATTAATCAGCGTAGATTTCTGAAACGCAGTTGTCAGGCAGGACAAAGAGGAAACGAGAAGAGCAGACAAAACAACCTTTTAATAAATTCAGAATTCACTCGAGCTGGAATCGCCAACAAGGGTCACTGCGTCGTTGCCTGGGTGTTAATCAGCATTTTTCGGCAAGATTTAAGCATTGGCTGGTTCGTGATCTGGGATTTTTTTGCATTCTGGGTTTGGAAAGCAACAAGAGACCCTTGAAAGGCTGTGACGTCACGGCAGGCATTTGCATACCAGGCTAATAACTTCATTTGCATATTCCCCAAAGTCACGTTTATGGCTTCCTAAGCACTCCGAGACCCCAAAATGTCAAAGATGCCACCGACTTCAAGCATGGGGATTAACCCACATCGGAAAGTCTCATCTGGGCTTAATTGGTAGCAACGGATGGCTTGTAACAGGCAATGTTTAAATTCTGTTTCTTTTTTTTTTAATTCCTCAGTGTGTCAAAGCCCTAATTTCAACTGGTTTGGTCCTCGACTTACGACCACAACTGTACCCAAAATTTCCATCGCTAAGCGAGGCTGTTAAGTGAATTTTGTCCCATTTTATGACCTTTACGACCACGGTTGTTATGTGAGTCACGACAGTTGTTAAATTAGTCACACGGCCGTTAAGTGAATGTGACTTCCCCATCGACTTTGCTGGCCAGAAGGTCGCAAAAGGGAATCACGTCACCCCGGGACACTGCGACCGTCATAAATATGAGTCAGTTGTCAAACGTCTGAATTTTCATCACGTGACCATGAGCCCTAAGTTGCTTTTTTTCCAGTGCTGTTGTAACTTTGGTCACTAAGCGAATGGTTCTAATTCGAGGACTACCTGTCTTTCCCTTTTCCCCAGGGTTGCTATTCAGCAGGTTCTGACAGGTTCTGGAGAACCGGTAGCGGAAATTTTGAGTAGTTCGGAGAACCGGCAAATGCCACCTCTGGCTGGCCCCAGAGTGGGGTGGGAATGGAGGTTTTGCATTATCCTTCCCCCAGGACTGGGGAGGGAATGGGGATTTTGCAGTATCTTTCCCCTGCCACACCACACCATGCCACGCCCACCAAGCCACGCCCACAGAACCGCTAGTAAAAAAATTTGAATTCCACCACTGCTTTACCCCTAATTTGATTTTTATGCCTGGGTTTCATGAACTTGTTTAGCATCAATGTATTCTACAAACCCAGAAAACGAGTTAATCCAGGAACCTTTTGGCCAAGCCAAGGAGCCAACCAGCCCTCCGTAATTCCTTTTACAAGTACAAATTCAGACTTTATCAAGCGCCCCGTTTAAAGCATCTCTTGGCACTTGTCCCAGGAAATAACTCTAATGCTCATTTATTGTCAATTACACGGACTGCCTGGTTTTTTTCTTTCTTTTTTTTCCTTTTCTTTTTTTAAACAAAACCCTTCGGAAGAGAACGTGCCACTCAGACCAGCATCTGAGCACAAACATGCTGGAGAAAGAAGCTGAACGCTTTAAAAAAAGAAGAGGTTTTTTTTTTTTTTTAACTTCGCTGGGAATCCATCAGCCGTCTTAAGTTTTTTAAGATATGGATTGCTTGCAAGTCTTGTGTTGTGGATGGGAGGGCAGAGCTGGTTGCCTCTTTTCTTCTGAATTTAATCTGAAGTATTTGTGTGTCTTAGAAAAAACTCTGCACCTTCCTTTGAGGCTGTATTTCAGCACTTATGCTGTCAATTTTATGTTCACTGGTATAATATAACTTATACTTTTTTTCTGCATTTCTCCTCCCTCCCTCCCTCCTTTCATCCCTCTTCTCTTTCTCCTTCCTTCCTATCTCTTTCCTTCCTTCTTCTCTTTCCCTTCCTTCCTCACCACTAACTCCTTTTCCCTCTCCTCCTCTTCCTCCTCCTCCTCCTCCACCCCGCCCAAAGGATCTAATGTGCACTGAAAAAAGCATACAGTTATACCTCCAACACCCTGCCTCCATTCTGGAATTAAGTTTGATTAAACCAGAGTAATGGCAGAACAAAATGGAACGGAAATAAATAAACTGAAAAGAATGGAGATAAATCAGAGACGCAGCTTCATCACAGAAGGATCTTTGGAAGCTGCCTGCTTTCCTCCAAGGCCGGTGGCCCTCTCTCCGTCTGCCAAGACCAAAAGCTGGTTGACAACCCTCTTGTGTAGACCTCCTGGCCCCGTCTGGGAATTTAAACGGTTGGCAGATACACCAGGAGGCTGCTGTAAGACGATGACTCTTTCAAGAGATTAAATAAATATTAATAAACTTCGGGAGAGCCCAGAGATGGTGAGGAGAGGAGCAGCTAACAGATGGTCTGTAGTTAAGCATAGCATCATTTTCCCTTCAAGAGGCTGACTGAGATAACGGCCTCCGAAATTCTGGCAACTTTCTTCGGTTGGGAAGCAGACGGAGCACAAGACTCGGCCCTCCGTTTGCGAAGTTGCGTCCATCTGGAGGACGTTTTGATGGGGTTGTTTAGCCTTCTCCGCTTGGTAGCAAAGGGAGGCGTGATGAAATGAGGCCTCCCGTCTGATCCAAATCTTAGATTTAATATGTTCAGGAGACCGGTGACATCTGAAACAGGATTTGATGGCCCCACAATAATTGCTTCATCACGTCTGTTTTAGTGTTTTCCAAGTTCTTCATAGCTTCCAAGTCATATCAAGCAAAGGCAGTTTTTGATTCTGGTTGAATAAGCCATAGTGTTCTTGGCTGGTTTGTTGAATAAGCCATGGTTCTTCTTGGCTGGTTTGTTGAACTTCTGAAGGCACGCCATTCCACTGGTTAATTGTTCTCACCGTCAGTTCCAGGTTGGCTCTCTCCTTGATTACTTTCCATCCTATTAAAAGATAGAAACATAGGGCTGGAAGGGACTGTGGAGGTCTTCTAATCCAACTCCATGTTTGAGTAGAAGACCTTATACCGTTCCAGACAAGTGGCTGCCCAGTCTCTTCTTGAAACCCTCCAGTGATGGAGCCCCCTCAAGTTCTGGAGGGAAGCCATTCCAATTGATTAATTGTCCTCACTGTCAGGAAATTTATCCTTAATTCTGGGCTGGATCCTTCGTTGATAAATTCCATCCAATTAGAACATAGAATCATAACTTTGGAAAGGACCATAGAGGTCTTCTAGTCCAACCCCACTTCTTCCAGAACTTATTCCATCCCAGACAAATGTCTTTCCAATCTTTTCTGGAAAAACTCCAGTGATGGAACATCCACAAGTCTGGAAGAGAAGAGGAAGGAAGGAAGGAAGGAGGGAAGGAAGGAGGGAAGGAAAGGTAGAAAGGGAAAGAAGGAAAGAAGGAAGTGAGGGAGGGAGGAAAGAAGGAAGGAAAAGGAGGAGAAGGGAGGGAGAGAGGGAAGAAGGAAGGAAAGAAGGAAGGAAGGAATAGAAGCAAGGAGGGAAGGAAAGGTAGAAAGGGAAAGAAGGAAAGAAGGAAGTGAGGGAGGGAGGAAAGAAGGAAGGAAAAGGAGGAGAAGGGAGGGAGAGAGGGAAGAAGGAAGGAAAGAAGGAAGAAATAGAAGCAAGGAGGGAAGGAAAGGTAGAAAGGGAAAGAAGAAAAGAAAGAAGGAAGGAAGGAAGGAAAGAAAGGTAGAAAGGGAAAGAAGGAAGGGAGGGAGGAGAAAGGGGGAAAGGACACCAGACAATATTCTCCACATATTTTGGACACCGCAGATCATTTTTCTTTCCTGCGGATGGTTCTTTCTTTATAACTGGGCCTTCCTTCCCAGAGAAGAGGCCGAATTAATCCTCCTCCAGGGCTCCTCGGAAACAATCAGAAAAAAAGGAAGAACCAAGTGGGTGTGAGGGATTCCTTCCTCCCTCTCCCAGCCGAGGGAGGGCAATGCAAGCCTCTTGGAAGGCCAGGGCGGCCCGTGAAGGAGACCTTTCCAAGGAGAAAGAGGAACAGAAACAAAGCCAGTGGGGGAAACGCTCGGCAAACAAGCTGTTCGGAGGTGAAACTGAAGGATTCTTGCAAAATTAGCAAGGGGAGGCAGGCTAATTATGCAAATAAGCGAACGTCTATCTGGAGGAGAAATTTCACAGCAAAACACATCAGTACTACGAGGCACAAATATGTCTTTATCCACTTACCGGCAGTCCTCGACTTACGACCCCAAAATTTCTGTTGCTAAGCAAGACAGTTGTTAAGTGAGTTTTGCCCCGTTTTACGGCCTTTCTTGCCATAGTTGTTAAGTGAGTCGCTGCAGTTGTTATGTTAGTCACACGGTTGTTAAGCAAATCCGGCTTCCCCCATTGACTTCGCTTGTCAAAAGGACGCAAAAGGGGATCATGTGACCCCGGGACTCTGCAACCGTCATAAACATGAGTCAGTTGCCAAGCGTCTGAATTTTGATCACCTGATCATGGGGAATTCTACAACGGTCGTATGTGTGAAAAATGGTTGCAAGTCACTTTTTTCAGTGCCCTTACCGCTTCAAACAGTCACTAAATGAACTGTTATAAGTCAAGGACTACTTGTATTTTTTTCCCCAGTGCCACCGTTTTTTTTTTTAATTTTTATTAATATATTCTATACACTAATACACAAATAAAATATACAATCCTGCCACCACAGTGCCACCGTTTTTAATTGAGGACGAAATGGGCTTTTCAAGGTTTCCCCCCACCCCAAAAAAGGCTTCTAATTTTATCCTTCTCAGAAAATTTGAGAATTTTCCATTTATTTTTTTCTTTTGGGGCAGTGCCCGGTTTTCCTACTGAGAATAAACCATGTTATTCCTGCAATTGGTTGTTGTTGATATTTATCATCATCCTCATCATCTCCCTGCTTGTCTCGTCTGAAAATATATATACAGTATATCAATATCTTGTTTTCTTCTTGAGATATTCTGCTGGGTTTTTTGTAAGGCCCGAAAGCGAAGATGGATCAGGGAAATTTGCAAGTGACTCTTGGCAACCTCATCACAAAACCAGTGAAACACCACCACATCCTTCCCCGTGAGAATTTCACCCCGGTTCTCCCTTCTTGGAAATACGTCTTTGCCAGCTAATTTTCTTTTCATCCAACTGAATGAAAACTGACAAGGGGGAAAAAATGCTATTTTCCTGCAGGGCATTGATTTTAAAGGAAAGCAAACAAGAGTCACGAAAGCAAGAGAAAGGGAGTTAGCTCTACCCTTTTTCTTGCTTTCTGGTCTCTGGTTTGCTTTCCTTTAAAAGTTTTATTAACAGCACTTGTGTGCCTGTTAGCCGATGCAAGTAGTCCTCGCTTAGTGTCCACAACAGGGATCAGTGACTCCGTCACTAAGGACCATGTCATTAAGTGAAACGTTTTTCCAGTTTTGGTCACTGCGATATAAATGGCTGGAGGGTAAAACCTATGAAGAATGTTTGCAGGATTTTGGCTTGGCTAGTCTAGAGGAAAGCAGGACAAGGGGTGGACATGATAGCAGCATCCCAGTATTTGAGGGGCTGCCACAAAGAAGAGGGGGGGGGTCAATTTATTCTCCAAAGCCCCTGAAGGCAGGACAAGAAGCAACGGCTGGAAACTAATCAAGGGGAGAAGCAACCGGGAATTAAGGAGAAACTTCCTGACAGTGAGGACAATTAACCAGTGGAACAGCTGGCCACCAGAAGTTGTGGCCACTCCATCACTGGAGGTTTTTCAGAAAAGATAGGTCAACCATTGGTCTGGAATAGTACAGGGCAGGGGTCAGCAACCTGCAGCTCTGGAGCCGCATGTGGCTCCTTTATCCCTCTGCTGCGGCTCCCTGTCACTCAAAGTATGGGTCACAACTGCCAATGTGCAACACACAATTTATTGAGCTTTTCGACCTCCAGTAAGCCAACCACAGATAAATAATTTTTTTTATACATAGCATAAAGGTAAAAAACGATATACGTTATCTTCATTTTAGATGTCAAAAGGATTTTGTGGCTCCCGGTGTTTTCTTTTCTGTGGGAAGCGGGTCCAAATGGCTCTTTGAGTGTTTAAGGTTGCCGACCCCTGGTATAGGGTGTTCTACCTGAGCAGGGGGTTGGACTAGAAGACCTCCAAGGCCCCTTCCACATCTAAGATTCTGAGATAGATAGATGGATAGATAGATAGATAGTTAGATAGATACCCTGTTTCCCCTAAAATAAGACATCCCCTGATAATAAGGCCAATCGGGCTTTTGAGCGCATGCACTAAAATAAGCCCCCGCCCCCGAAAATATTTAAATGCATGCTCAGCTGGTCCCCGCCATTTCCTCTGGTTTGCTCCATGCGCCCCCAAATAATAAGACTTCCCTGAAAATAAGGCCAAGCGCTTATTTCGGGGTTCAAAAAAATATAAGACAGGGTCTTATTTTTGGGGAAGCACAGTAGATAGATAGATGGATGGATGGATGGATTGCGTAGATGGATGGATGGATAAGATATATGAGGGAGGGAGGGAGGGAGGGAGGGAGGAAGGGAAGGAAGGGAAGGAAGGAAGGAAGGAAGGAAGGAAGGAAGGAAGGAAGGAAGGAAGGAAGGAAGGAAGGAAAAGCTTCCTTCCAGAAGTTGGTGCTCCATCACTGAAGAACCATTTGACCAGGATGGAATAAGGTCTCCAGCCTTGAGCAAGAGGCTGGACTAGAAGGCCTCCAAGGTTCCTTCCAGTTCTCTTATTCTCTTATAAGATTGTGTGTCTGCGACTTAACAATTCTACTGCCACCTTCTGTATGAACTCTGTTTTGTTGCGAGCCAGGAGAAAAAAAAACAGATGAGCTGGCAGGTTTGTCCCTCCCTAATGGGCAGCCTCCTTTCCTGTCAGACGAGAGTAGATCAACCTGGTTTTTTGGGTTTTTTTGGCTTTGCTTTTGCTTTGCTTTTTGGTTCACCAGGGAAGTTGCCTTCAGCAAAGAGGCTGCTCTTTCCCACTGCTCCAGTCGGTATTTCATTAAAAGATGTGGTGATTTATGTGGCTGTCTCTCTGGTGCATAAGCACACACTGATGTCCAGATGGCGGGGAATGGCAGATGATGTACCGAAAGGACAGGCGGATGCGCCGAAAGTCAACGCGCTTAATTAAAAGTGTCCGACTTCTAACGCCACTTAGGAAATTGACGCCTCTGGGGAGGAGTTGTGCCAGGCAGCATCTGGGTGTGAATCCCTCGAGGGCTCATTTTTATCCGCCTTTCTCTGTCTGGAACAAGAGCCTGGATTGTAGCAGAGGCACAACTTGAGTTTCCTATCAGGCAAAGGTTTTCAAGACTCATTATCCATCCAAACAGGATCCTAGGGTTGGACAAATTAGGCTTGCCTTCTCTCTTGAATCAACTAGTGGTTCTTAATATATGAGTGACAGCTTAACAGCTATTTTTACCTATGTTGGAGCACCTAAGAGGTTCTTAGACCATAGAATAACAGGGTTGGGAGGGACCTTGGAGGTCTTCTACTCCAATCCCTACTCAGGCAGGAGACTCATACCCTTCCCTTCTTCTCTCTTCCTTTCCTTTCCTTTCCTTTCCTTTCCTTTCCTTTCCTTTCCTTTCCTTTCCTTTCCTTTCCTTTCCTTTCCTTTCCTTTCCTTTCCTTTCCTTCCCTTCCCTTCCCTTCCCTTCCCTTCCCTTCTCCTTCTCCTTCTCCTTCTCCTCCTCCTCCTCATCCATCCATCCACCCACCCACCCACAGAAAAGCATGCTTCTAGCTAGGGAATCCAGCAGCTTCCATTCCCAGCTCGAGTGATCTATGCTGGTGGGGGGATTTGACCAGATCCTCATGGCTGCTAGGGAGACCCTGGTCCCCTTCCCTGATAGTATCGATGGTTGTTGTTCCATGCTACACCTATTTCCAATTATGATTAATTCTCATCCAATTAAGTCCTAGCTCCACTTCAATGTAGTTATCCAGTCCAATACTCTTAATTAGTTGGTAAAGTATTAAAAGTCAATTTTAATTATTTCCAGTGGGCTTCAATGAAATCTCAATTAGGCATCTGCTGTCTGTCTTCTAACCGATTGCTCTCCGTTTGCTGCTCTAAATGCCATTTCTCTGGGCTCTTCTGGCCTGGAGGAACTGCTGCTATTATGTCCACTGAGCCCTGCACAATTCTCAGCCATCCCAGGAAGAGGCAACCTTTCCCCATAATGCTCGGACTTTGCCAGGAATCCATCCATCCATTTGGTTCCAAAGGTGTGCTCCATCTTTGGCAGATACCAAGGAGCAGGCTTCTCAACTCCCCCAATAACAGAGATGTTGTAACTTGGCTCACTGCCTTGAGCCATCTGTTTTCTAATGAGAACCATTTTTACTCCTCCCTCCCTCCTTTCCTTCCCTTCCTTCCTTCCTTCCTTCCTTCCTTCCTTCCTTCCTTCCTGTCTTTCTTTCTGTCTTTCTGTCTACCTGTCTAAATTTCTTTCTAAATGCTACAATGGAAATTGCTTTTTTACACATCCTTGTGTTTGCCATGAAATGCCTCCTGCAGAATCTCTTTGCTTTCTCCCTCTGGATGCGTCAACCATACAATCTATCCAGAGTGGTTCTGTCCATTGGAGGAATCTGTCATCTTCTGAATGTCTCTTTTATGACACCGTGCGAGAGAGAGAGAGAGAAAGGGAGAGGGAGAGAGAGGGAGAGGGAGAGAGAAAGAAAGTCTTCAGAGGAGGAAGAAGGGATTGGGCAACGGACAATCTTTGGCGATCTCCACTGATTAAGCTTCTGATTTCCAGCTTTGGTGCTTCAGCTGAGGCTCCAATGAGTGATTTATGGTTTTGATTATTATAGCCACTCGGGTATCTTTGCCGTTATTAATGTTATTGTCATCTCTGCAACTCTCGCTTTGCTTGCGAAGTGATGGATGGATCCATCGGCTTTTGGGCAGGTTCCTGGGAGGGGGGAGGAGGAGGAGGAGGAGGGGGAGGGAGGAAGAGAAAGGGAGAGGAAAGAAGGAAGGGAGGGAGGGAGGGAGGAAGGAAGAGGAGGAGGAAGAGGGGGAGGAAGAGAAATGGAGAAGAAAGAAAGGAAGGAAGGAAGGAAGAGGAGGAGGAGAGAGGAAGAGAAAGGGAGAAGAAAGAAGGAAGGAATGAAGGAAGAGGAGAAGGAAGGTGGGATGAAGAGAAAAGAAGAGGAAAGAAAGAAGGAAGGAAGGAAGGAAGAGGAGGAGGAGAGAGGAAGAGAAAGGGAGAGGAAACAAAAAAAGGAAGGAAGTAGGATCAAGATGAGGAGGAAGAGGAAGAGGAAAAGAAGCGGTGAAGGACAAGGAGGGACGAAGAGAAAAAGGGAGAAGAAGGAAGGAAGGAAGGAAGGAGGGAGGAGGAGTGTTCATCTGTAGGTGCTTGAAATGGATTATAAAAACAGAAAAGGAAAAGCCATCAATCCTGGAGCAGCTCCAGCCTTCTCCGAGACGGGGCTGCCAACAATATGAGACACTAACACCTGCGGCTCTGCGCCATTCTGGCTACACCCCCCCTCCTCTCTCCCCCGTTGCGTTTCATGCGATTGTGCAGG